>NC_134270.1:169112196-169347196 GCF_031893055.1 Leptodactylus fuscus | reverse complement strand
ATGTATCTGAGCGCTGTCCTGAAGCCACCACATACCCATGAGCAGCAACCTGGCAAGTACAGCATGGGATTCAGTGGACTCTGCTGCCCTCTACTGGATGTAACACAGGATTGTCATCCAAACTCCACTCTGTGAGGCTGAATTCACACAGAGGAAAGTGGAGCGCATTCCGGCACGTATACGGGTGTCAGCAGTTTGCGCGCTGAAAAAGATCCCATTGATTTCAATGGGAGTTACGAGCGTATACGCCGCGTAATTTTGCGCCCGTAATTTTGCGGGCGCAAAATTACGCAGTGTATACGCTCGTAACTCCCATTGAAATCAATGGAATCTTTTTGAGCGCGCAAACTGCTGACACCTGTATACATGCCAGATTGCGCTCCACTTTACTCCGTGTGAATTCAGCCTGAGTCAGATATAGTGAGCGCAGCTCTGGAGTATGATACATATAATACAGGATGTAACTCAGGATCAGTACAGGATAAGTAATGTAATGAAAGTACACAATGACTGTACCAGCAGAATAGTGAGTGCAGCTCTGGAGTATAATACAGGATAAGTAATGTATGTACACAGTGACTGTACCAGCAGAATAGTGAGCGCAGCTCTGGAGTATAATACAGGATGTAACTCAAGATCAGTACAGGATAAGTAATGTAATGTATGTACACAGTGACTGTACCAGCAGAATAGTGAGCGCAGCTCTGGAGTATAATACAGGATAAGTAATGTAATGTATGTACACAGTGACTGTACCAGCAGAATAGTGAGCGCAGCTCTGGAGTATAATACAGTATAAGTAATGTAATGTATGTACACAGTGACTGTACCAGCAGAATAGTGAGCGCAGCTCTGGAGTATAATTCAGGATAAGTAATGTCATGTATGTACACAGTGACTGTACCAGCAGAATAGTGAGCGCAGCTCTGGAGTATAATACAGGATAATTAATGTAATGTATGTACACAGTGACTGTAGCAGCAGAATAGTGAGCGCAGCTCTGGAGTATAATACAGGATAAGTAATGTAATGTATGTACACAGTGACTGTACCAGCAGATTAGTGAGCGCAGCTCTGGAGTATAATACAGGATGTAACTCAGGATCAGTACAGGATAAGTAATGTAATGTATGTACACAGTGACTGTACCAGCAGAATAGTGAGCGCAGCTCTGGAGTATAATACAGGATAAGTAATGTAATGTATGTACACAGTGACTGTACCAGCAGAATAGTGAGCGCAGCTCTGGAGTATAATACAGGATAAGTAATGTAATGTATGTACACAGTGACTGTACCAGCAGAATAGTGAGCGCAGCTCTGGAGTATAATACAGTATAAGTAATGTAATGTATGTACACAGTGACTGTACCAGCAGAATAGTGAGCACAGCTCTGGAGTATAATACAGGATAAGTAATGTAATGTATGTACACAGTGACTGCACCAGCAGAATAGTGAGCGCAGCTCTGGAGTATAATACAGGATAAGTAATGTAATGTATGTACACAGTGACTGTACCAGCAGATTAGTGAGCGCAGCTCTGGAGTATAATACAGTATAAGTAATGTAATGTATTTACACAGTGACTGTACCAGCAGAATAGTGAGCGCAGCTCTGGAGTATAATTCAGGATAAGTAATGTCATGTATGTACACAGTGACTGTACCAGCAGAATAGTGAGCGCAGCTCTGGAGTATAATACAGGATAAGTAATGTAATATATGTACACAGTGACTGTAGCAGCAGAATAGTGAGCGCAGCTCTGGAGTATAATACAGGATAAGTAATGTAATGTATGTACACAGTGACTGTACCAGCAGATTAGTGAGCGCAGCTCTGGAGTATAATACAGGATGTAACTCAGGATCAGTACAGGATAAGTAATGTAATGTATGTACACAGTGACTGTACCAGCAGAATAGTGAGCGCAGCTCTGGAGTATAATACAGGATAAGTAATGTAATGTATGTACACAGTGACTGTACCAGCAGAATAGTGAGCGCAGCTCTGGAGTATAATACAGGATAAGTAATGTAATGTATGTACACAGTGACTGTACCAGCAGAATAGTGAGCGCAGCTCTGGAGTATAATACAGGATAAGTAATGTAATGTATGTACACAGTGACAGTACCAGCAGAATAGTGAGCGCAGCTCTGGAGTATAATACAGTATAAGTAATGTAATGTATGTACACAGTGACTGTACCAGCAGAATAGTGAGCACAGCTCTGGAGTATAATACAGGATAAGTAATGTAATGTATGTACACAGTGACTGCACCAGCAGAATAGTGAGCGCAGCTCTGGAGTATAATACAGGATAAGTAATGTAATGTATGTACACAGTGACTGTACCAGCAGATTAGTGAGCGCAGCTCTGGAGTATAATACAAGATGTAACTCAGGATCAGTACAGGATAAGTAATGTAATGTATGTACACAGTGACTGTACCAGCAGAATAGTGAGCGCAGCTATGGAGTATAATACAGGATAAGTAATGTAATGTATGTACACAGTGACTGTACCAGCAGAATAGTGAGCGCAGCTCTGGAGTATAATACAGGATAAGTAATGTAATGTATGTACACAGTGACTGCACCAGCAGAATAGTGAGCACAGCTCTGGAGTATAATACAGGATGTAACTCAGGATCAGTACAGGATAAGTAATGTAATGTATGTACATAGTGACTGTACCAGCAGAATAGTGAGCGCAGCTCTGGAGTATAATACAATAATGTAATGTATGTACACAGTGACTGTACCAGCAGAATAGTGAGCGCAGCTCTGGAGTATCATACAGGATGTAACTCAGGATCAGTACAGGATAAGTAATGTAATCTATATACATAGTGACTGTACCAACAGAATAGTGAGCGCAGCTCTGGAGTATCATACAGGATGTAACTCAGGATCAGTACAGGATAAGTAATGTAATGTATGTACACAGTGACTGTACCAGCAGAATAGTGAGCGCAGCTCTGGAGTATAATACAGGATAAGTAATGTAATGTATGTACACAGTGACTGCACCAGCAGAATAGTGAGCGCAGCTCTGGAGTATAATACAGGATAAGTAATGTAATGTATGTACACAGTGACTGCACCAGCAGAATAGTGAGCGCAGCTCTGGAGTATAATACAGGATAAGTAATGTAATGTATGTACACAGTGACTGCACCAGCAGAATAGTGAGCGCAGCTCTGGAGTATAATACAATAATGTAATGTATGTACACAGTAAACTATACAGTAGTGACCTGAAGTGGACATATTCTTTATGTTTTAAAAAGATGTGTATTTTGCAGGCAGAGTGTAGAAATAGTCACAGATGAGAGTATCTTCACCCATTTACTAGCAAGACCTTTAAATATCCTACATACCAAGTTGTGGCAGTTATGACTGCCTTGTCCTCTGTCTGACCTCCTGGCACATAGCAAGGCTACTACAAGTGCTGAAAAGGAAAACAGATAATCCACGTCATTTTGTGTCATGGAAATGTATTCCCGGGATACCTGAAAGAAAGATTTCCCAGCATACTGCTCATCTCTGACACCGTATCATTGTGATATTTAACATGACCATAGTTAGTAACAAGTCAGAGAACATCAGGGACACTTTGTATGACCTCAGCCAGGAACAGTAAGAACAAGTGAGTGGCGGGTGTGCAGGGGACACAGAAAATAGGACAAGTCCTGCTTCATTCATATAAGGGCTCGTTCAGACGTGAACAAGGGGGCGGATTTTGACAGTGGATTTCGCTTCAAAATCAGCCCCTTTACAATGATGGTCTATGCGACATGTCCTATCTTCAGGCGGAAACCGCGGCGCACTGGACCGTGGCTTCCGCCTAGCGGCAGCACCCTCCTATTTTGGCTCATTCATTTAAGCTGGCTACGGAGGGGAAAGTCGCGACCGCTATGGTCGCGGCAGGCGGGTTTTGACCAGAGAGAAACGCGGCTCGCCGCGTCTCTCTCTGTGTCAAAACCCGCACTGGACTGCCAACGTGTGAACTAACCCTTAGTATTCCTTTTATATACAATAAAGCTGCATTCACAACAGATACTGGTCAGCTGTATTACTGTATATGGTAACTCAAGACCATCCCATATTATACCAACTGGGAACATACATAGGAGCAGTATTATAGTAGTTATATTCTTGTACATAGGAGCAGTATTATAGTAGTTATATTCTTGTACATAGGAGCAGTATTATAGTAGTTATATTCTTGTACATAGGAGTAGTATTATAGTAGTTATATTCTTGTACATAGGAGCAGTATTATAGTAGTTATATTCTTGTATATAGGAGTAGTATTATAGGAGTTATATTCTTGTACATAGGAGCAGTATTATAGTAGTTATATTCTTGTACATAGGAGTAGTATTATAGTAGTTATATTCCTGTACATAGGAGGTAGTATTATAGTAGTTATATTCTTGTATATAGGAGTAGTATTATAGTAGTTATATTCTTGTACATAGGAGCAGTATTATAGTAGTTATATTCTTGTACATAGGAGTAGTATTATAGTAGTTATATTCTTGTACATAGGGACTGTATTATAGTAGTTATATTCTTGTACATAGAAGGTAGTATTATAGTAGTTATATTCTTGTACATAGGGACTGTATTATAGTAGTTATATTCTTGTACATAGGAGTAGTATTATAGTAGTTATATTCTTGTACATAGGAGTAGTATTATAGTAGTTATATTCTTGTATATAGTAGTAGTATTATAGTAGTTATATTCTTGTACATAGGAGGTAGTATTATAGTAGTTATATTCTTGTATATAGGAGCAGTATTATAGTAGTTATATTCTTGTACATAGGGACTGTATTATAGTAGTTATATTCTTGTACATAGGAGCAGTATTAGGGCTAGTTCACACGTGAGTATAAGGGGAGGTTTTTGACAGCGGATTTCGCGTCCAAAACCTCCCCTTATAATGGTGGTCTATGGAGACCGCCGGGCTTCTGTTCTCCGCTAGCGGCGAGCTGCTGCTAGCGGAGAAAAGAAAGGACATGTCCTTTCTTCAGGCAGAAGCCGCGCTGTCTCAGTCGCGCGGCTTCCGCCCCCGGCAGCTCCCTCCTATGTCGGCTCATTCATTTGAGCCGACAGCAGGGGGTTAAGCCGCAACAGCGATGGTCGCGGCGGGCGGGTTTTGACAAGAGAGAGACGCGGCTCGCCGCGTCTCTCTCTGTGTCAAAACCCGCGCGGGCAGTTCACGTGTGAACTAGCCCTTATAGTAGTTATATTCTTGTACATAGGAGCAGTATTATAGTAGTTATATTCTTGTACATAGGAGGTAGTATTATAGTAGTTATATTCTTGTACATAGGAGCAGTATTATAGTAGTTATATTCTTGTACATAGGAGCAGTATTATAGTAGTTATATTCTTGTATATAGGAGCAGTATTATAGTAGTTATATTCTTGTACATAGGAGCAGTATTATAGTAGTTATATTCTTGTACATAGGAGCAGTATTATAGTAGTTATATTCTTGTATATAGGAGCAGTATTATAGTAGTTATATTCTTGTACATAGGAGGTAGTATTATAGTAGTTATATTCTTGTACATAGGAGTAGTATTATAGTAGTTATATTCTTGTACATAGGAGGTAGTATTATAGTAGTTATATTCTTGTACATAGGAGCAGTATTATAGTAGTTATATTCTTGTACATAGGAGCAGTATTATAGTAGTTATATTCTTGTATATAGGAGCAGTATTATAGTAGTTATATTCTTGTACATAGGAGCAGTATTATAGTAGTTATATTCTTGTACATAGGAGCAGTATTATAGTAGTTATATTCTTGTATATAGGAGCAGTATTATAGTAGTTATATTCTTGTACATAGGAGGTAGTATTATAGTAGTTATATTCTTGTATATAGGAGCAGTATTATAGTAGTTATATTCTTGTATATAGGAGCAGTATTATAGTAGTTATATTCTTGTACATAGGAGGTAGTATTATAGTAGTTATATTCTTGTACATAGGAGTAGTATTATAGTAGTTATATTCTTGTACATAGGAGGTAGTATTATAGTAGTTATATTCTTGTACATAGGAGGTAGTATTATAGTAGTTATATTCTTGTACATAGGAGTAGTATTATAGTAGTTATATTCTTGCACATAGGAGTAGTATTATAGTAGTTATATTCTTGTACATAGGAGGTAGTATTATAGTAGTTATATTCTTGTACATAGGAGCAGTATTATAGTAGTTATATTCTTGTATATAAGGGCAGTAGTATAGTCTCCTATAGTATAGTATAAGTATAGTCCCCTATAGTCAATAAGTTTTCCCAGTTTTTTGTGGTAAATTTAGGGGCCTCGGCTTATATTCGGGTCGGCTTATACATGAGTATATATGGTATGTGATAAAGTACTACTGTAGTAGTGTGGGTCAGGTTTAATAGTACTGAGTTATGATATCTTGTCCACTGACAGAGGGTGCTCTTCCTCATATGAAATTGGTCTCAGGGATCATTTGTGCCAGTAAGGGTGCATTCACACTGAGTAAACGCTAGCTTATTCTGTGTAAAACACGTTCAGAATAAGCGGCGTATAAAGCAGCTCCATTCATCTCTATGGAAGCCGGCATACGAGCGCTCCCCATAGAAATGAATGGGCTGCTTCTTTCACTCCGTACAGTCCCATTGAAGTGAATGGGGAGTGCCGGCGTGTACGCTTCGACATGAGCAGAGCTTGCCGTATACGTCGGCACTCCCCATTCACTTCAATGGGACTGCTCGCAGTGAAAGAAGCAGCCCATTCATTTCTATGGGGAGCGCTCGTATGCCGGCTCCCATAGAGATGAATGGAGCTGCTTTAGACGCCGCTTATTCTGAACGTGTTTTACGTTCAGAATAAGCTAGCGTTTACTCAGTGTGAATGCACCCTTAGATTGTATACATGATCATAAATCTGGTTGATCAGCAGTACCTGAATTCTCAGCATGCAACATTTCAGCAAAGTGGCAAGGAAATCCCAAAAGTGAAAAAAATGGTAATTTAGCAATTTTTCGCACATCTGTAATTTTCGAATATGTTTGCTACATTCACCTGCCTATAAATGACGTTAATTCTTCTCCATTATGTGTTGGCCATCCTATCAAACTGAAGCATACCTCCCAATTGTCCCGAATTCTGTGACTGGACACAGATGAGTTGAATACAGTGGTGAAGCAGTGACCTGTCCGCTCCCTGCTTCACCATTTGGCACCGATCTCTGCTCTAGGAGCTCACAGAAGGCTCAGAGACAGCAGAGAGAACAGCAGGGAACGAGGAGAGCTGAGTATTAGTTTTTTTTTTTATGTTTGTTTGGGGGGGGGATATAATATTGCGGGGGCAACTTCAGGGTGACTTTAAACTGTGGGGGAAGCTGGAGGTATGGCAATAAACTGTGGGGGCAGCTGGAGTATGACAGTAAACTGTGGCAGTAAGTGGAGGCGGACATTACACTGTGGGGGGACAGTTGGAGGGGGACATTGTACTGTGAGGACATATATTAGGGTGACTGTAGGGATATTATAGTGTATGGGGCAGAAAGAGAAATGGTTGGGACAGGTCGGTGTGAAAGTGGAAATGGCTGGGGCTCTCCTTTAAAGGGATTCTACCATTAAAACCTTTTTCTTTGTGGATAAGACGTCAGAATAGCCTTTAGAAAGGCTATTCGTCTCTTTCCTTTAGACGTGGTCTCCGCCGCGCCGTTCCTCAGAAGTACCGTTTTTTACCGGTATGCAAATGAGTTCTCTCGCAGCAATGAGGGCGTCCCCACCGCTGCCAGAGAAGTGTCTCCAGCGCCGCCTCTTTCTTCATCCGCTGCGTCATGTTCAAAGTCTTCCGGCGCAGGCTCGTAACCTAGCAGAGCAGACTGCGCAGTCCACGGGAAAATGGCCGCTAACAATACTGTGCAAGTGGCCATTTTCCCCGTGACCTGTGCGCCTGCGCCGTCTGCTCTGTTACAAGCCTGCGCCGGAAGAAGACATTGAAGATGACGCGGTGGACGATGAAGGAGGCGGTGCTTGTAGACACTTCTCTGGCAGCGGTGGGGACGCCCTCATTGCTGTTTGAGCGCTGGGCCCCGCCCCCAGTGCTGTGAGAGAACTCATTTGCATACCGGTAAAAAACTATATTTCTAAGGAACGGCGCGGTGGAGATCACATCTAAAGGTAAGAGACGAATAGCCTTTGTAAAGACTATTCCGACGTCTTATCCACACACACAAAAAAAAAAATGTTTTAATGGTAGAATCCCTTTAAACCTTGTGAGGTAAAAGTATGAGAAAAAACCCGCACTGAGTTGGATGTAATTCCTGAATTGTACACTAGGCTCACGTACACACAAGCACTTTCACCTGTAAAATAAAGAAAATGTACCACCAACCGCATGTATTTTTTTTTCTGTGTGACAGTTTTAATGCAGTTGAAATGCAGGGTGTGCACGCAGCCCTACCGCCCCACCCCTCCCCCGCCGTGTGACTGGTGTATGTGACGCTCCTCACACACAAAATGGCGCCTAACCAGCCGCCCTAGTAACAGCCAAGCGGCCAATGGCGACGCGAGCTCTCTTAACCCATTCACCGCCGCTCCGGATGACAGCCAACGAGGACTGCGCCGCCCCTTCAGTCACGCCGAAGCAGTGACGGGGTTAAAGTACGTATAGCGCACGTCGCGTGTCGTCATCACGCTCCCTGCGCAGAGTCCGCAATGCCCTTCTGTCGTGCCCTTACCTAGGGGACGTGTTTCCTGTCATCGTCCCGCACTTCCGGTCTCTGTGAGCAGTGACATTGAAGCGGGTGTGCTGAGGGAGAGCTCGAGGTGAGAGGCCGGGCGGTGTGTGCGGGGTCCTGGGGAGGGCTCATGGCGGGCTGGGGGTGGTTTATAGTCATGAAGGGTGAGGGTAAGATTGGAAGGGTCGTGTTTTAGGTGGTCGGGGCTTGGCGGGTGCAGCCATATATACTATACATCTATATACTGCAGGGTGTTACGTCACTTTATTCTTCTCCAATATCAGCTCTATATATATTACAGTCATGACAGATATTATTTTCTGTGGAAGGTTCCAGAAGGTTTCTGCATAGAGTGACTGTACAAGCACCAAGATTGTCCTTAAAGGGGAAGTCTGTAATATCTGTGCTTAAAGGGATTGTCTGTACGTTGTCCTCCCCATGGGTATGAGGTACGGCGGGTTGGAGTGTCCTATACACAGTGTTATAAAGTCACCTCTGTCTGTCCTAGTGTATACAGCTGACAAGATGGCAGACATCCGTCATAAGATCGAGAACTACAAGACCGCTCCATTTGATGCCCGCTTCCCAAATCAGAACCAGACCAAACATTGTGTCCAGAACTACCTGGGTAAGAGATGTCACCTGTGTCTACTGACTGTATCTGACCCCAGACGTGTGTATATGTAATATATACACTTATATACACACGTGTGTGTGTATATATATATATATATATATATATATATATATATATATATACACACACACACAATAAATATATATATATATATAAAAATATCTCACAGTTGAGCTGCTGCAGCACGGTATCTTATCACAGACGACAACAGAATCCAGTGAAAAATACTTTTTAATTCCTTTTTTCTTTGGTTTTTCTTGTCTTCTGAGATATTACACTGCAGAAATTTAACCCATTGTAGAAGTTCAGGATAACTCTGTTACATCTCTATAGAGAGAGGAAATACATAGTAGAAAATTCAGACAGCACCTCCCAATGTGAACAGGTGCAAGCTACCGTGGCAAAATACATAAAAACAAAATAATATAGCAGCACTCTGACACAGCACAAAGGCTATAAGGAACAAAGAAAAACTATAAAAATGCTATAAACTAAATATATATCAATAAATTTGAGGTTCTTCGTTGTACATATTTGATCAAACAGTAGGAAGCCCCTGTACCTGCCCCGACAGGGCGACCTCATTAAGGTAGGACCCTACACTAATACCTCTCCTGGACCCAAGTATGGGTCTGCAGTGTGAACACAAGGGAAGTGAGGTCCAGAGAACACTCAACTTAAATGGCCTTCAGAAAATGGGTTCTCTGTTCCAGGCCTGTAAGGTGAGTGTTCTCTGGACCTCACTTCCCTGGTGTTCACACTGTAGACTTATTTTGGTATGTTATTGCCCTGTGTTCACACTGCAGACCCATACTTGGGTCCAGGAGAGGTATTAGTGTAGGGTCCTACCTTAATGAGGTCGCCATGTCGGGGCAGGTACAGGGGCTTCCTACTGTTTGATCAAATATGTACAACGAAGAACCTCAATCAAATTTATTTATATATTTAGTTTATAGTATTTTTATAGTTTTTCTTTGTTCCATATAGCCTATGTGCTGTGTCAGAGTGCTGCTATATTTTTCTGTTTTTTATATATAGAGAGGAAAGTAATCAGTGCAACTGTTAAGCAGTAAATTACCCAAATGTAAACCGCCGTGGAATTAATGGTGCTATATAAATGAACAATAATAATCAGGGTTAAAATTTTGAATGCAGTTTTTGACAGGTCCAGCCATCTTTACACCCCTCATGACCCTTTCATGTGTTGTAGATTTCAGCAGAGGAGGTTCTGTATTTAGGAGGAGGCAGGCGATCAGTACACCACTCATTATATTATATTCTCCTTTAGTACTTAAAGAGATTGTCCACTTTCAGACCAATATTAAGAGACAAATGTTATGGTTGGTACAATAAAAAAGATGTACAATTTTCCAATATACTTTCTGTATCAATTCCTCCTGGTTTTCTAGATTTCTGTTCGATGTCATTCATTCTGTTACTTGTAGTGGATTAAAGTCTGACCATGGTCATGTGATGAGCACACAGGTGCACAGCTCGTTACAGTCACAGCAATCAGACATCTGCCTGGTAATCAGCTGTGCACCTGTGTGCTCATCACATGACCATGGACCGTAAATCACATGACCATGGACTGTAAATCACATGCCCATGGTCAGACTTTTATCCACTACAAGTAACAGAATGAATGACAGCAAGCTGAAATCTAGAAAACCGTGAGGAATTGATACAGAAAGTATATTGGAACATTGTACAACTTATTATTTTACAAACCTTAACAGTTGTCTCTCAATTTTGGTCTGAAAGTGGCCAATCCCTTTAGCCACTTCCAGACTGTCCATAGACTATATACGTCTGGGAAGTGGTTGCCTAGTTCTGACAGGACATACCGGTACGTCCAGTCAGAACACAGTAGCTGCACAGAGATTGTGCAGCTGCTGAAGCTGGGAGCCGGCTGTAACTTCAGCCGGAGCTCCCAGAGAGATGGCAGGGAAGATTTATTCCCTTCCCTGTTATCTCAATCGCTGTGTATACAGCACTCAATGAGCGCTGTATACACAGCTATGGACGCTGCCATAATTCAGCTGCCCTCTGACCCGACGGTCACGTGATCTGCTGTGAGCAGCAACTTCCAAGAGCTGCTGGGTCCTACAGGATCCCAGTTCAGCTCAGTAAGCTGTGTATACAGTGTGCAGGAGGCTGTATTTCTCCTACATCTGGGGTTAAATGTACCAGCCGCAGATATAGGAGAAATCAGCCTCAAGTACAAAAAAATAAGTGATCAGATGTCCCCAAAGGTCTCTTATTACCTTATGGGGACACAATCTGAGAAAAAAAAAAGTTAAAAAAAAGCAAATAAATAAAATAATAATAAAAAATTAATTAATAAATTAATAATACGCTAATAAAACGCCATTATTAAAGGTTATAGCCCCACCCCCGACAACATCATACAAAATAAAAATTACTGTAATGGAGAGGAAAAACAATTTTATAAAGTTTTTCAGTGACCCTTTGTGTTATTAAATTAAAAAATAAAAATAAATTGAAAACCAGAAACAATTTCCCTCCTATTCTGTTTATATTTTCCCGGATATAAAAAAAAAAAGTTAAAACACATTTGAAAATAAAAACATAAAAATAAAGCCCTACGAAAAAAGACGCAAAAATTAGTTGACTGAGACATACAGGAAAAATGTTACAGCCCTCAAAACCGCACATACAAAATAAACCTAAAATGTGTCAGCTTTCCTGGTATGCACCCTGGTGCTGGAGATATTTGTGCCATTCATTCCATTGTCAAAAGGGCGGGGCCTTACATCCTAGCGTCATAACATCCAGAGCTGCATCACTGTGTACAT
The DNA here is from genome assembly GCF_031893055.1 of Leptodactylus fuscus. Classification (NCBI taxonomy): domain Eukaryota; kingdom Metazoa; phylum Chordata; class Amphibia; order Anura; family Leptodactylidae; genus Leptodactylus; species Leptodactylus fuscus. The sequence continues at coordinate 169,334,983 of NC_134270.1, read as the reverse complement.
ACATTACTTATCCTGTATTATACTCCAGAGCTGCGCTCACTATTCTGCTGGTGCAGTCACTGTGTACATACATTACATTACTTATCCTGTATTATACTCCAGAGCTGCGCTCACTATTCTGCTGGTGCAGTCACTGTGTACATACATTACATTACGTATCCTGTATTATACTCCAGAGCTGCGCTCACTATTCTGCTGGTGCAGTCACTGTGTACATACATTACATTACTTATCCTGTATTATACTCCAGAGCTGCGCTCACTATTCTGCTAGTGCAGTCACTGTGTACATACATTACATTACTTATCCTGTATTATACTCCAGAGCTGCGCTCACTATTCTGCTGGTACAGTCACTGTGTACATACATTACATTACTTATCCTGTATTATACTCCAGAGCTGCGCTCACTATTCTGCTGGTGCAGTCACTGTGTACATACATTACATTACTTATCCTGTATTATACTCCAGAGCTGCGCTCACTATTCTGCTGGTACAGTCACTGTGTACATACATTACATTACTTATCCTGTATTATACTCCAGAGCTGCGCTCACTATTCTGCTGGTGCAGTCACTGTGTACATACATTACATTACTTATCCTGTATTATACTCCAGAGCTGCGCTCACTATTCTGCTGGTGCAGTCACTGTGTACATACATTACATTACTTATCCTGTATTATACTCCAGAGCTGCGCTCACTATTCTGCTGGTGCAGTCACTGTGTACATACATTACATTACTTATCCTGTATTATACTCCAGAGCTGCGCTCACTATTCTGCTGGTGCAGTCACTGTGTACATACATTACATTACTTATCCTGTATTATACTCCAGAGCTGTGCTCACTATTCTGCTGGTACAGTCACTGTGTACATACATTACATTACTTATCCTGTATTATACTCCAGAGCTGCGCTCACTATTCTGCTGGTACAGTCACTGTGTACATACATTACATTACTTATCCTGTATTATACTCCAGAGCTGCGCTCACTATTCTGCTGGTACAGTCACTGTGTACATACATTACATTACTTATCCTGTATTATACTCCAGAGCTGCGCTCACTATTCTGCTGGTGCAGTCACTGTGTACATACATTACATTACTTATCCTGTATTATACTCCAGAGCTGTGCTCACTATTCTGCTGGTACAGTCACTGTGTACATACATTACATTACTTATCCTGTATTATACTCCAGAGCTGCGCTCACTATTCTGCTGGTACAGTCACTGTGTACATACATTACATTACTTATCCTGTATTATACTCCAGAGCTGCGCTCACTATTCTGCTGGTACAGTCACTGTGTACATACATTACATTACTTATCCTGTATTATACTCCAGAGCTGCGCTCACTATTCTGCTGGTGCAGTCACTGTGTACATACATTACATTACTTATCCTGTATTATACTCCAGAGCTGCGCTCACTATTCTGCTGGTACAGTCACTGTGTACATACATTACATTACTTATCCTGTATTATACTCCAGAGCTGCGCTCACTATTCTGCTGGTGCAGTCACTGTGTACATACATTACATTACTTATCCTGTATTATACTCCAGAGCTGCGCTCACTATTCTGCTGGTGCAGTCACTGTGTACATACATTACATTACTTATCCTGTATTATACTCCAGAGCTGCGCTCACTATTCTGCTGGTGCAGTCACTGTGTACATACATTACATTACTTATCCTGTATTATACTCCAGAGCTGCGCTCACTATTCTGCTGGTGCAGTCACTGTGTACATACATTACATTACTTATCCTGTATTATACTCCAGAGCTGCGCTCACTATTCTGCTGGTACATTCACTGTGTACATACATTACATTACTTATCCTGTATTATACTCCAGAGCTGCGCTCACTATTCTGCTGGTGCAGTCACTGTGTACATACATTACATTACTTATCCTGTATTATACTCCAGAGCTGCGCTCACTATTCTGCTGGTGCAGTCACTGTGTACATACATTACATTACTTATCCTGTATTATACTCCAGAGCTGCGCTCACTATTCTGCTGGGACATATTTATCACACGTTGTCGCAGTTTATTTGCACCAGTACGGTTTCTGAGCACTTTGCTTTTATCACTTTTGCTCCCGGCGAGTTCATTGACTCCTACAGATTCAATCATTTACATCACGTTGACCCTACGTAGTAAGCCGCAGCCCAAAAAAAAAAAAGCACTGCGGGAAAAAATGCAGCAGAAACGCATAGCAGTTGTTCCGGCGGTGCTTTTTTACGGGAATGCAGAGTTTTCCTTTGTGAACTTTCTGCTTCAGTTACACCTATATGGAAAACATCAGCGTTTCCGTAGGTATAACTGATATGCTGTGATTTATGTAAAAATAAAATAAAAGTTTAGCTTGCTGGTTGAGAGCTTTGGTTTTCCGTCTCTGGTTATTTAGTGGTCATGTGGTGCCGCGGGTTCTGCTGTGCAATCCGGATGGGGATGCAATTTATACACACATTAGACTTATTAAGCACGTAATATTTTTGATATCTATATTTTTCTCCCTTAGGCCTCATGCACGCACCGTTGTGGGGGATTCGATGTTCGGTTACAATATTTATAGGACAGGTCCAATCCTGCTCTGCAGAAACAAACTGGAAAGGGAACTTACCTTTGAACCAATGGAGAAAGAAACACACTTAGTTGTCATCCTTTATACAAAACAAGGCTTCCCCCTTGGCTTGCACACTTAGTCGTGTGCATGAGGCCTAAGTCTCAGTAGGAATATACGATCCGTTGTATGATACGCTGCAATACTTCTGTATTTTACACTAGTAGCCTACGGCAGGAACTATGGCTGTCAGCTGTAGTGTCTTAGCGGCGACAAAGGACAGACAGGGCACCGCTCTCCATCAGCTTAGATACTGCAGTTACTATGGACTGCAGCATCTAAAGGGTTAATCTTGCAGAGGATGGCTATATCAGGTGTAACCAGAGTTACAGCATCCTGATAGGATTTCCCCTCCCGCTGTCTAACCTCTTAGGTCCCGCAGTCATCGTGGACCTGGCACGTAAGGGTTAAGCAGTTGGGATCTGAATTGTCTTTGTTGGTGGCTGGGTGCTTGATGCCACGCCTGTACCCGCACCATCACCGTTACCTTCTGGCATAAGAGTATTGTCACCGAGCAGGAATGGGCTAAAAACCTGAATGGACGCCAGACTTACGGGCCGCAGGATACTAATTGGAGTCTTGTTTTTCTGCTTAGATTTCCATCGATGTGAGAAGTCTCTGAACGCTAAAGGTGTGGACCCCTACCCCTGCAGGTGGTACCGCAATGTCTACAGGTCCATGTGCCCCAACTCCTGGGTAGGTAATCCTGGATACTTGCACGTCATCAAGTTGTGATCTCCTGCATCGACGTGACTTCACCCTGGTCTCCTCCATGTTCTTCATTGGGTTTTGAGGGATCTTCCCAGGCAAACTGCTCCAGTAGTATATAGATTATACATAGTACAGGGCGCGGCATGTATCTCTAGCAAACCGTACAGATTGTATGGTGTGGCGGCCATGATGGTGTATATAGTTTTATTGTTATCCTCTAGGAGTGCAGAGATTATGACAACTATGGCGTATCAGGGACTGACTCTTGTCATCCCTGCCGATCAGCCTTTGAAGGTCCTGCACCGCGCAGGGAGGCAGTGCTGCCTCCTATGTGTGTACATGGCTCCGTCTGCCTGCATGGATAGTTCTCAGAGGGGGTAGAGTTTCCCATTTCTTCCTGGGGAAAATGAATATGCAAATAAGCCCAATATCGGTGGTGAGAAGACTGCCTCTGTAGTGCCACCTAGTGGTGGTAGCTGCCCTGTTGTCTGCAGTTTCATCATGTTGCATGGCCTGTTAGGGTAAGTTCACACGGGGCTTTTTGGTCAGGATTTTGAGGCCGTATCCGGTCAGTTCTTTTTTCCGGGAAGAAACGGCTCCTGGAAAAAAGAAGCGACATGCTCATTCTTCAGGCCAATTCGCCTCGTGATTCGGCCTGAAGACATTCCCGATTAGGCGTAACCTGGAGCGCAGTGCACGACTAGATGCCAGGGCAGTGCACCGCTATTCAGTCATGGTTACCCGTTTTTTTTTTTTGCTCTGGAACGCCGCCTCAGGTTTCGGACCAAAGAAACTCATGTGAACCCGGCCTCAAAGAATCGAGCACTGGCTGTAGTGTAGCTACTTCACACTAGGTGGCACTACTGAGCTAACGTGCGTAACCTTTAAAGGGATCCTATCACTCACGCACTATTTTTTTTTTCTAGGTACCACGTCGGAATAGCCTTAAGAAAGGCTATTCGTCTCCTACCTTTCGTTGTCTTCTCCGTGCCGCCGTTCGACTACAATCCCAGTTCTTGTCGGTATGCCAATTAGCTCTCGCAGCACTGGGGGCGTTGCCAATGCTGCGAGAGAACTCTCTCCAGCGCCGCGTCCTCTTCTTCCGGCGGTGGCTTGTAACGTCTAGGCCTCGGGCAGAGCAGACAGCGCATGATCCACAGGCCACGTGAAAATGGCCGCTTACAATACTATGCAAGCGGCCATTTTCTCGTGGCCTGTGGGCCTGCGCTGTCTGCTCTGCCCAAGGCCTAGAAGTTACAAGCCACCGCCGGAAGAAGAGGCTGAAGAGGACATACTCCTGACGAAGATGGAGGCGGCGCTGGACAATATTGGGGACGACCTCAGTGCTGTTTGAGCGCTGGAGCCCGCCCCCTAGTGCTGTGAGAGACAAGAACCGGGATTGTAGGGGAACGGCGGTGTGGAGAAGACAACGAAAGGTTGGAGAAGAACGGCCTTTCTTAAGGCTATTCCAACGTTGTACCTAGAAAAAAAATAGTGTGTGAGTGATAGGATCCCTTTAATACCGGAGAACTTCTTTGAAGGAACACCAGATATATAAAGGGGGGGGGGGGTGTTCCTTGCTATATAGATAAGCTGTGTGACTACTGCCCTCTTGTGGTAACGGTGTTCCTTCTATCCTGGTGCAGGTGGAGAAGTGGGACGAGCAGAGAGAAGCCGGCACCTACCCTGGTAAAATCTAAAGCCCCGCGTGTCTGTTGTACAATGGACTCTCCTTGATTCCACTAACCTGGAATGACTTACACTTGAATCCTGACAGTCAGCCGGGAATCGTCCACGTGAATCTGATGATCTGTGTTGCTCGGTAATAAGAAGAGCATCTAGTACATTTCTATCTATGTGAATAAAATACATCGGGAAAATCTGAGTCGTACGTCTCGTGGTATTTATTTATGCCCCTCTAGTGCCCTGCCAGGACCTTACTCTCAGTGACATCACTCCTTGCACCTCGCCGTATCTCAGCCTTGCAGAGAGAGCTGGCGATGATGACCTGAAATCAAAGTTACTATTAATTGGGCTTTTTACGTTAAGTGTTACTCGCCTCTCCTGGGCTCTGGCGTGACGCCCTGCTCTCTTCGAGTCTTCTGACTGATCTGAGTCCCGTGATTGGGCTTCAGCGGTCACATGGGTCACACAGTGTTGACACAATAAGAGGCCTCGCAGTCCCAGACAGCAGGGAGTCACGCTGGAGCCCAGGAGAGGCGAGTAACACGTTTCTGGGCCCCGCTTATTGCACTCTGGGGTCTGTAGAGAATACAATAGCAGTTTTGGTTTGGCAGAACCTTGCAAATATTGTAATAACCAAAATCACACGGGTTATCCTGGTTGATTTTTGGTTATTCTTTGTCTGCTCACTCTTGTGCAACTTCATGATCCATCTGGAGAAGGATGTCCTGTCTAAATAGACCCCAAAAAAGACCCCCAGGCTGCAAATCTTATATATGAAATATTTATTGGCTCTCAGGACACGGACATACAAGACGCATACAGGAGACAGACGGTTAACAAGTCGTTGGCAAACGTTCATCTAGTCACAGTGCATTGTAATAGGCCGGCATGGTGGAAATACTTGACTAAGCCCGACTGGAGGCCTATAGGTGTATCTCTGCTGCTGCCACCTGGTGTTCATACCTTGAACTGCAGCTGAACTTGTTTCTATTGGCGTAAGAACTGAAAACAGAAATCCTGCTGAGAAATCACTTGTGTGTGTTGTAATGGCGGAGGTTGTCGATATGAAGTACACGAGGGACATGTAGTTTCCAGATTAGGCCAATCTGGTTCCTAAAATAGAACCCTGTATATTTTCGGATGTTTATAACTGGCCCCAGTATAGGTCACCTTGTGCCTTATGGACGGTACAGAAGAGGGATCTGCTGGTAAAGTAATAGTGTAAGGATACATTGATATACAGGATAGGGTTAATCAATGTTGGGGGTGATCCTAATTGTAGGTGTAGTCCATGTAATGCAGAGGCGACCCCCGAAAACTCTTTCTCTCCAGAACTTTATAACTGGTAACCCGTCCCCTTCCCCCTATTAGATGGATAGTGTTGCTGGCAGTCAGACCAGTGACCTATATGAGCAAGAACTGTGAGGTCTTCATCTGTTACAGCGCCACCTATTTCATAGTGGCTGCACTAAGTATTGCAGCTCCATTCAGTGCATGGGACAGACCAATGTGCATTACCATCACAGCCGCTACACATTGTTGTGGACATGAACTTGGTGAGGAAGGGGCTGCAGTGCTTGCCCAAGAACCCAGGACTATGATATGGAGCTCCACTTCTTCACAAGCGGTCGGTCACATGACCATGCTGCAGGTTAGTACTCTCCAAATGACTGGGATCGAGCTGCAGTACAAAACACGGCCACTATGCAATGTACGGCGCTGTTCTGGGTAAGCAGTGAAGAGGCCGCAGAAGTCAATTTTTTCAAAGGGGTTTTTTGGGCTTGGGTAATAGACAATCTATCCTTATATTCGGCAGGGGTCAGGGAAGCCTTGTGTGTTAGCTGTGTGAAGTGGTGCTGGTTACATAACATCAAGTGAATGGACTGAGCTGCAGTACCAAACACCGCCACAACATAATGTATGGCGCTCACCTGAATGCTGCATCCTCTTCAAACAGTTGATTGGTGGGCCTAAAGAGAATAGGTCGTCAACTACTAACGCCCCATACAACCAAGCGAGCAGCCCGAGGTCCTGCCCTGTGAAATTGGAACAAAACCATAACTGAAATCAATGGTGGACGAAAGGAACTCAATGTCCTCCAAGTGTCATCTCGAATTCTGTAAAGAAATTGGACACCACACTTGGCCACGTTTATGTGGCCCATGCCTGCAATCAATGGGGATGGCCGGAGTCTGCCCCCTCCCCCCCACACTGATCTGATGATCTAAGGATAGGCTATCAATTGTAAGTCCAGAAAGACCCCTTTAAGATGTCACCATTTTAATGTCTTCCTCCAGCTCTGAGACCTGGCCGTTCCAAAGCCTGAGGCTGCACTACTGAGACCTTCTGATGACATCACACTGTAGGTGTCTGTGCAGTGCAGGCTTCTGTGAATTGCTTTACGATCTGTTGTAAATACCAGGACATCCCTTTAATCCGAGGCCTGGTCAGTCCTTCACCATCTCTGCTTGCTGTCAGTGACCGGAGACAAGTACTGTAAGTAGGGTTGAACGATCGTGTTCAGAAAAGATCAGATTCCGATCGGCGATCGAGAAAATTTCACGATCGCGATCGGAATTCCGAACACGATCTTTTTAGGTGGGATGGAGATCGGTGATTATTTCCCACAATGCTTTGCTACTGGCCAAGCATTGTGGGAAGAGCTAATGATGTTAGCCTTCACACTGAGTATACGCTCCGCTCATTCTGAGCAGAGTGTATACTCAGTGTGAAGGCTCCACTGCAGTTCCGTAGGAATGAATGGAAGCAGCCGGCACACAACCTTAACCCCCTGCGCGCCGGCTGCGTCCATTCATTCTAATGGGAGGTTAGCTAACATCTCTAGTAGCTACTTACCTGCAGAGATGGCTGGTCCGGTGCCCGGTGTTCTCGTTCTTCTTCGCCTTGCTGCCCCTGCCTCCCTGGTTAGTGTTAAAGAGCTAGGAAGAAGGCGGGGCTTGTGGCTTAGGAGTATGGGCGGGTACAGGGCAGGGAGACGTGACGTCTCCCCTCCCAGTACCCGCCCACACTCTCCTAACCTGGGGGGGGGGGGGAATAGCGAGGCGAAGAAGACCGAGAACACCGGGCACCGGAGCAGCCATCTCTGCAGGTAAGTGGACACCAGGGGGGACTAAGTAGCCAGAGGATTAATAAAAAATCCTCTGGCTACTTAGTGATTAAAAAAAATCGCTACACATTTGATTTGGATTCTAACAATTAAAGCTTAATTGTTAGATTCCATGCTGTATAGTGAATAGGATTGCTTTTAAAATCCGATCTCCGATTAGTAAAAGAATCCCATTGACTTGCATTGGGATTGGAGTTGGGATCGAGATCGGGTTCGAATGAAAAATGATCGGAAATTGGATTTCAAAATTGATCCTGAAAAGTCAAGATCGGCTCAACCCCACCTGTAAGTAAAGACTTACCAGTACGGTGTGGATATGAATAATGGGGCCCTGTAAGAAGTATTCGCGTACGTGTTTATTAACGCACCGCCCTTATCTCGCTGTCACCCCTTACGGATGTGGAGCAGAGGTGTAATCTGGGGCCCTAATGGACAGTGTGTACCAGGGGCCCCTCCTACCATGTGCCATTATAATACTGGGATCTTCAGGGGCCACCTAAGGCCTGTGAAACTACAACTCCCGGCATGCTCCATTCACTTCTATCACAGTTTCGAGAACAGCAGGGCCAGTGTGCATGCTGGGAGTTGTAGTTGCACAACATCTGCCCTTTAGCTGAACACCTGATGTCTCCGTTTCTTTAATACATGTTGCAATGCTGATGAATGGATTAGTCACTGACTAATGCCTGGGATTGGAGTCAGCACATGCTCTTAACCCCTTCATAACAAGTCTCCCAGTAAAACATTACGGGGATAAAACAAACAGAAACTGCGCCACACCTGTCATTAGGTGGTGTCCGGTATTGCAACTTGTTGAAGTGAATGGAGCTGAGCTGCAATACCAGACACAACCTGTAGACAGGTGTGGCACTGTTTCTGGGAGAAAGCTGACGTTTTCTAGTGCAGCCCCCCCACCTGAGGCTTTCCAGCTACCAAGGCATGCTGGGAGTTGTAGTTTCACAAGTGTTGGAGAGCCACGAGTTGCTTCTGGAAAGCTGGGTGATTACACAATATGGCTGCAGATAGAATATCCACAGTGGTTGTCAATCAGAATGGTAAATGAACAGCAGGTATATTATGCCAAAGCTAGCTAGATGTGCTTATCAGGAATTTAGGAAAGCTGAGTGACACCAGCAAGCCCTGTAATGGTGCACATTATGATTATCACCCAGCTTTCCCAGTAATAGATATACCAAGTGGTCACATTTTTATAATCTCTTTGATCATCTTTTAGTTAAAGATCAGTAGAGACACCATCCAGCTTTCCCTGGCTCCTGAAAGGCAAACTACCCAGTGAAATGGACAGATGGGAATAAATCTTTACATACAGGATTCTAGGAAAGTTGGGTGACCGCTGCAGTAAAAACGATCATGGCTTCCTTATCGGTCACCCAGCTTTTCCAGAAACAGATCTACCTAAGGTATGGCTAGTTTCATTTAAAGGGGCGCTGCTCTTTTTCACATCTCTCCCATCTGAAATAGTTGTTCCCTATATCCAGGGACAGTCCTTGTGATGTCATCAGATCCTAGAGTCCTGATTGGCCGCGCCCTAATAAACAGTGTAGCAGACAAGATGGCCGCCGCTGCGCAGGCCACGTACAGTCCGATGATTGATTTGGCGTATGCTGCAGGTCGTTGATACTATAGCGCTCAGATACACGACCCGAGTCCTCACCCGTCCCGCTATTGCTGGCGAAAAAGTCACTCGTTTTTTTTTTTTATTACGTCCCTCACTCACAACCATCCATCTTTATTTTACTGACGTCCCCGTTGGACATTGGGGGGGCGTTCGTGACCTCTGACCCTTCCTCCAGGTCACTTGTGGTCTGGTTGCCTTTGCTGTTGGTGGAAGTGAGCTGCAGCGCCTCGCCCTTCTCGTTCAGCTCCGCCAGCTCTTTGGCGCTGCAGGTAGGGGTTGGCGTTTCGTCCGTGTTATGGAACGTGTCGTAGTCAACTTCATAGAAGCCTTCTTCCAGCGTGAGGACCGGCATGAAGCGGTGACCCCAGAGCACCTCTCGTTCCACGTAGGAGCTGCGAGCCTGACATGTCATACCTGCAGCAAAAAATAAAAAAATTATTAAGGTAAATTTGACCAATATGTGTTATTTTTGGAACGGAGAACAGCCAGAAAGAGTGTCCCTCGCTCTGGAGGACCTGACTCTGTAATGCTCTATCTCTCCTGCGGAGGCGCTGCAGGGAAACTGAACACTTACTACAAGGTTCCCCCACTCATTACAACTGGGGGACACGTTATCTACAATAGTGTGACAACACGTATAGATTGTCCAAAGTAGAGGACCCCTTTAATTTATCCAAGGGGTGGGACTGTGACAACTTTTTTTATTTATTTTACACTTACCTGTAGAAACCTGGCATGGCTGCTACACAGCTACATATCTATGAACAGCTGATCGGCGGGGGTGTCAGGACCTCTCTGATCTGATATTGATGACTTATGTCTGGACAATTCCTTTAAAGAGGAGTTCTAGGCACTAGAGGTGACCTATCCTTCCAATAGCAGTAGTCCGATACCCGGCCCCCCCTGCTGATCAGCTGTTTTTAATAAGCTGCAGTGCTGTACATTGTATAGTGGCGGTACTTGGTATTGCAGCTCAGCTCATTAACTTGAATGGGACTGAGATACTATTAGATTGATCGATGAACTTGATGTCACATGGCCTGTAACGTAGAAATGTCTCTAAGGGATCACAACTGCTGCTTCAACTAATTAATTTATGGGGGTCGCACCCCCACATATCTTCAATTGATAACCCTTCCTAAGGACAGGGTCAACAATTTAAAATTTTCAGAAAACCCCTTTAAGAAGCACTGAATTTTGTAACACATTGCAGTATCCACTCTTAACACCAGAGGTCAGTGTTGCATAAAGAATCTAGATTCTCATGTAATGTTACAGGAACACCACTAGGTGTCACTCTTCACTGTCTGTATAATCCTATGGTTACAAGATGTATATAATAAGTGAGAAACATATGGACATGTGACATATATAATGCCCCTTCTATAATAGTGCCCGCTATTGTACCCCATAGTAGCAGGGCCCCTATTATATAACAATGCCCCCCTGTACTGTTTAGGAAAATATCAATATATTTTCCAGGTCCCTAAACCACAAAAAAAAAAAATCAATAAAGTGAGTAATAATGATATAATGTCCTCGTAGATCCCACAGTAACGCGCATTATGCATCACTAATGTTGTGCTCTGGTGAAGCCGCAAGGCCCCCGCTGGATGTAATAAGTGCAGGAGGAAAATAAGACGAGGAGGATAGAAGAGGCTCCGAGTACACATAAAACCTCTGAAGTGCCCTCTGCATAGGAACAAATGAGTGATGGGACTCAATGAAGTGACGTAAAAACCCAACATCAATGGGGGTGCGCATTATAACACAGGACACACCGCCAGATACAGAGTATCCATGAAAATAAGACGAGGGGAATAGAAGAGGCTCCGAGTACACATAAAACCTCTGAAGTGTCCTCTACATAGGAACAAATGCGTGATGGGACTCAACGAAGTGACGTAAAAACCCAACATCAATGGGGGTGCGCATTATAACACAGAACACACCGCCAGATACAGAGTATCCATGAAAATAAGACAAGGGGGATAGAAGAGGCTCCGAGTACACATAAAACCTATGACGGGACCTCTACATAGGAACAAATCAGTGACGTGAAAACCCCACATCACTGGGGGCGCGCATTATAACACAGAACACACCGCCAACTACAGAATATCCATGGAAATGAGATGAGGGGGATAGAAGAGGCTTCGAGTACACATAAAACCTATGAAGTGTCCTCTACATAGGAATAAATGAGTGACGTTAAAACCCCACATCACCGGGGGTGCGCATTATAACACAGAACACACCGCCAGATACAGAGTATCCATAGAAATTAGACCAGGGAATAGAAGAGGCTCCGAGTACAAATAAAACCTCTGAAGTGCCCTCTACATAGGAACATATGAGTGATGAGTCCAGATGAAGTGATGTGAAAACCCCACATGACCAGGGGCACACATTATAACACAGAACACCCCATTAAATACAGAGTATCCATGAAAGTGAAACGAGGAGGATAGAAGAGGCTCTGAGTACACATAAAACCTCTGAAGTGCCCTCTACATAGGAACAAATCAGTGATGGGACTCAACCAAGTGACGTAAAAACCCAAGATCAATGGGGGCGCGCATTATAACACAGAACATACCACCAAATACAGAATATCCATGGAAATGAGATGAGGAGGATAGAAGAGGCTCTGAGTATACATAAAGCCTATGAAGTGCCCTCTACATAGGAACAAATCAGGGACGTGAAAACCCCACATCACCAGGGGTGCGCATTATAACACAGAACACACCGCCAGATACAGAGTATCCATAGAAATTAGACCAGGGGATAGAAGAGGCTCCGAGTACACATAAAACCTATGAAGTGCCCTCTACATAGGAACAAATCAGTGATGGGACTCAACCAAGTGACGTAAAAGCCCAACATCAATGGGGGCGCGCATTATAACACAGAACATACCGCCAAATACAGAATATCCATGGAAATGAGATGAGGAGGATAGAAGAGGCTTTGAGTACACATAAAGCCTATGAAGTGCCCTCTACATAGGAACAAATCAGTGACGTGAAAACCCCACATCACCGGGGGCGCGCATTATAACACAGAACACACCGCCAGATACAGAGTATCCATAGAAATTAGACCAGGGAATAGAAGAGGCTCCGAGTACAAATAAAACCTCTGAAGTGCCCTCTACATAGGAACATATGAGTGATGAGTCCAGATGAAGTGATGTGAAAACCCCACATGACCAGGGGCACACATTATAACACAGAACACCCCATTAAATACAGAGTATCCATGAAAGTGAAACGAGGAGGATAGAAGAGGCTCTGAGTACACATAAAACCTCTGAAGTGCCCTCTACATAGGAACAAATCAGTGATGGGACTCAACCAAGTGACGTAAAAGCCCAACATCAATGGGGGCAAGCATTATAACACAGAACATACCGCCAAATACAGAATATCCATGGAAATGAGATGAGGAGGATAGAAGAGGCTTTGAGTACACATAAAGCCTATGAAGTGCCCTCTACATAGGAACAAATCAGTGACGTGAAAACCCCACATCACCGGGGGCGCGCATTATAACACAGAACACACCGCCAGATACAGAGTATCCATAGAAATTAGACCAGGGAATAGAAGAGGCTCCGAGTACAAATAAAACCTCTGAAGTGCCCTCTACATAGGAACATATGAGTGATGAGTCCAGATGAAGTGATGTGAAAACCCCACATGACCAGGGGCACACATTATAACACAGAACACCCCATTAAATACAGAGTATCCATGAAAGTGAAACGAGGAGGATAGAAGAGGCTCTGAGTACACATAAAACCTCTGAAGTGCCCTCTCCATAGGAACAAATCAGTGATAGGACTCAACCAAGTGACGTAAAAACCCAAGATCAATGGGGGCGCGCATTATAACACAGAACATACCACCAAATACAGAATATCCATGGAAATGAGATGAGGAGGATAGAAGAGGCTCTGAGTACACATAAAGCCTATGAAGTGCCCTCTACATAGGAACAAATCAGGGACGTGAAAACCCCACATCACCAGGGGTGCGCATTATAACACAGAACACACCGCCAGATACAGAGTATCCATAGAAATTAGACCAGGGGATAGAAGAGGCTCCGAGTACACATAAAACCTATGAAGTGCCCTCTACATAGGAACAAATCAGTGATGGGACTCAACCAAGTGACGTAAAAGCCCAACATCAATGGGGGCGCGCATTATAACACAGAACATACCGCCAAATACAGAATATCCATGGAAATGAGATGAGGAGGATAGAAGAGGCTCTGAGTACACATAAAGCCTATGAAGTGCCCTCTACATAGGAACAAATCAGGGACGTGAAAACCCCACATCACCAGGGGTGCGCATTATAACACAGAACACACCGCCAGATACAGAGTATCCATAGAAATTAGACCAGGGGATAGAAGAGGCTCCGAGTACACATAAAACCTATGAAGTGCCCTCTACATAGGAACAAATGAGTGATGGGACTCAACCAAGTGACGTAAAAACCCAACATCAATGGGGACGCGCATTATAACACAGAACATACCGCCAAATACAGAATATCCATGGAAATGAGATGAGGGGGATAGAAGAGGCTTCGAGTACACATAAAACCTATGAAGTGCCCTCTACATAGGAACAAATGAGTGATGTAAAAACCCCACATCACCGGGGGCGCGCATTATAACACAGAACACACCGCCAGATACAGAGTATCCATAGAAATGAGACCAGGGAATAGAAGAGGCTCCGAGTACACATAAAACCTATGAAGTTCCCTCTACATAGGAACAAATGAGTGACGGGACTCAAGTGCGGCAGATATGTCAATGATTACAGGTGAGGTTGGATAAGACACTGGGTCTTACCACCAGAGGGCGTAAAAGTAGCCTATAAAAAAAGCCTCTTAGAAGCTACTTTTGGGTAGTGTACCTCTTGTTGAGAGATGGCTGACTGTCACACACGCCTCTGCAATGTTCTCAATCCAGTACAGAGGATGGTAGGATCTGCCGATAAGCACAAACAGCCCCCACAGTTTCCTTGTTCACCATCCTGACATAGGTGGCCCCTTCATTACACCTCCTGTCGCTGACCGCACCATTTCCAGGTGAGTAGCTGAAGGAAATTTAATGTCATGGCACCCATTACATGTCCTGCCATCAACTACGTTTGACATGGGTGTCGTGAACAAGAACCCTGGACTGTACAGACTGGAACTGCATTGTCTTTACTGATGAATCCAGGCTGTGTTTGGGGATCTCAGTAGAGTTGTAGTATGGAGGCCTCGCACCTGTCTATGCTATGGAGTGAAACTCTGCCCCCTGCTGGTGTAATGATGTGGCAGCCATCACGTAGGACAGTAAGTCATCCTGAGTAGTGATGGGAGGTCACTAACAGCTCAGTGATATGTACAGGACATCCTGTAGCCACGTGTGTTACATACCTCCCAACCGTCCCGATTTCCGCGGGCAGTCACGATTTGGGTGACATGTCCCGCGGTCCCGGTTGGAGGGAGGTATGTCCCGATTTCAACTCAGATCTGCGTCCAGAGGACGCAGATCTGAGTTGTACACATACGCGGCTGAAGCAAGGAGCTGACACAGGTCAGCTCCTCGCTTCGCCGCTGCCCGCCTCTCTCCCTGACACATGCGGCTGAAGCTGCTCGCGTCTCTCTCTCGCTGACACATGCGGCTGAAGCGAGGAGCTGACCTGTGTCAGCTCCTCGCTTCGCTGCTGCCGCCGGCTCCTGGCTTGTAGACGCGATGTACAAGCCAGGAGCCGGCAGCAGCGGCGAAGCGAGGAGCTGACACAGGTCAGCTCCTCGCTTCAGCCGCATGTGTCAGCGAGAGAGAGACGCAGCGGCGAAGCGAGCACGCGAGCAGCTTCAGCCGCATGTATCAGGGAGAGAGGCGGGCAGAGAGCGGCGAGGGAGCGGAGAAGAAGGTAAGTTTAATGTGGAGGTGGAACGTGAATCTGGGGGCAGATGAAGGAGAGGACGGCATGACACTGGGGGCAGAGATGGAGAGGACGGCATGACACTGGGGGCAGAGATGTGGGGACATGAATCTGGGGGCAGAGATGGAAGACATGAATCTGGGGGCAGAGATGGAGGGACAAGAATCTGGGGGCAGAGATGGAGGGACATGAATCTGGGGGCAGAGATGGAGGGACAGGAATCTGGGGGCAGAGATGTGGGACATGACTCTGGGGGCAGAGATGGGGTACATGAATCTGGGGGCAGAGATGGAGGGACAGGAATCTGGGGGCAGAGATGTGGGGACATGAATCTGGGGGCAGAGATGGAGGGACATGAATCTGGGGGGCAGAGATGGAGTGGACATGAAACTGGGGGCAGAGATGTGGGGACATGAATCTGGGGGCAGAGATGGAGGGACATGAATCTGGGGGCAGAGATGGAGTGGACATGAAACTGGGGGCAGAGATGGGGGGACATGAATCTGGGGGCAGAGATGGGGGACATGAATCTGGGGGCAGAGATGGAGAGGACATGAAACTGGGGGCAGAGATGTGGGGACATGAATCTGGGGGCAGAGATGGGGGACATGAATCTGGGGGCAGAGATGGAGAGGACGGCATGACACTGGGGGCAGAGATGTGGGGACATGAATCTGGGGGCAGAGATGGAGGGACATGAATCTGGGGGCAGAGATGTGGGGACATGAATCTGGGGGCAGAGATGGAGGGACATTAATCTGGGGGCAGAGATGGAAGAGGGACATGAAACTGGGGGCAGATGAAGGGTGTATATGAAACTGGGGGAGAGATAGAGGGGGGGCATATAATTTACGGGTGACTGTAGGAGGATTATACTGTGTGCGGGCACATGAAAAATTAACGAGTGGGCGGAGTCAACACAAAAGTGGGCGGGGCTAAACTTCCCGCGACGCGCTGTGCGCGCCGCACAATTTGTCCCTCTTTCAGTTCTTCAAAAGTTGGGAGGTATGGTGTTATCTGTCATGGCATGGTGGACTACTCGTATTTCTCAGCAGGATAATGCTCGCCCACACACAAGGGTTCTCCAGAAATGTCTCTGCCACATGACATCACTTCCAGAGGCGTTATTAACGGGGTAGTAGCGGTAGTGGCTGCCACAGGGCCCGGGACATTAGAGGGTCTGGGACATTAGTGGGCCCGGCTGTGTTTTTTAAAAAAAAATAGGCCATTACCTGCTGGAATTACTCCGGCAGCTTACAAGCCCTATTTACTGACCGATCCTGGCTCCTGCTCAGGGCCGCCGGCGCTTCCACTCCTGCGGATGTGAACAGGAACCAGGATCGGTAAGTGAGGCCGCAGGCCCATAAAACCCACAAGCACTGCTATCATTATACTCAGGGAGAGGTGACGGAACACCAGCACTCCCGAAGGCTTCAGGCCTACTTGTGTATCGTCCCAGACATCACATGGGCCAGGTCCTGCGTCCTTATGCATCGCGACACAAACCCCAGCTCAAGTGACGTCTCTTCCATCACTGTAGACCTGGACCCCAGGAGAGGTAATTTACAGGTTTTTTTTATGTTTGTATCCTCCCCTGCTTCTCCGATTATTATACTTTTGTGTCTGAAAAGACCCCAGAATGTAATAATTGTTCATGGGTGGTCCCATAATGCCCCCACAATGGGGCATAATACGGGGCCACTAAGGGGTATAGTACTGTGTGCAGAGGCCACTATGGGACATAATACTGTGTGCAGAGGCCACTATGGGACATAATACTGTGTGCAGGGGCCACTATGGGACATAATACTGTGTGCAGGGGACACTATGGGACATAATACTGTGTGCAGGGGCCACTATGGGGTATAATACTGTGTGCAGGGGACACTATGGGGGA
The DNA here is from genome assembly GCF_031893055.1 of Leptodactylus fuscus. Taxonomy (NCBI): domain Eukaryota; kingdom Metazoa; phylum Chordata; class Amphibia; order Anura; family Leptodactylidae; genus Leptodactylus; species Leptodactylus fuscus. Next base: position 169,317,306 of record NC_134270.1, on the reverse strand, counting down.
TAATACTGTGTGCAGGGGCCACTATGGGGGATAATACTGTGTGCAGGGGCCACTATGGGGCATAATACTGTGTGCAGGGGCCACTATGGGGTATAATACTGTGTGCAGAGGCCACTATGGGACATAATACTGTGTGCAGGGGCCACTATGGGGGATAATACTGTGTGCAGAGGCCACTATGGGACATAATACTATGTGCAGGAGCCACTATGGGGCATAATACTGTGTGCAGGGGCCACTATGGGGGATGATACTGTGTGCAGGGGCCACTATGGGACATAATACTGTGTGCAGGGGCCACTATGGGGTATAATACTGTGTGCAGGGGACACTATGGGGGATAATACTGTGTGCAGGGGCCACTATGGGGGATAATACTGTGTGCAGGGGCCACTATGGGGCATAATACTGTGTGCAGGGGCCACTATGGGGTATAATACTGTGTGCAGGGGCCACTATGGGGTATAATACTATGTGCAGGGGCCACTATGGGGTATAATACTGTGTGCAGGGGCCACTATGGGGTATAATACTGTGTGCAGGGGCCACTATGGGGGATAATACTGTGTGCAGGGGCCACTATGGGGGATAATACTGTGTGCAGAGGCCACTATGGGACATAATACTGTGTGCAGAGGCCACTATGGGGGATAATACTGTGTGCAGAGGCCACTATGGGACATAATACTGTGTGCAGGGGCCACTATGGGACATAATACTGTGTGCAGAGGCCACTATGGGACATAATACTGTGTGCAGGGGCCACTATGGGACATAATACTGTGTGCAGGGGCCACTATGGGGTATAATACTGTGTGCAGGGGCCACTATGGGGTATAATACTGTGTGCAGGGGCCACTATGGGGTATAATACTATGTGCAGGGGCCTCTATGGGGAATAATACTGTGTGCAGGGGCCACTATGGGACATAATACTGTGTGCAGGGGCCACTATGGGACATAATACTGTGTGCAGAGGCCACTATGGGACATAATACTGTGTGCAGGGGCCACTATGGGGTATAATATTATGTGCAGGGGCCACTATGGGGTATAATACTATGTGCAGGGGCCACTATGGGGTATAATACTATGTGCAGGGGCCACTATGGGGTATAATACTGTGTGCAGGGGCCACTATGGGGGATAATACTGTGTGCAGGGGCCACTATGGGGTATAATACTGTGTACAGGGGCCACTATGGGGGATAATACTGTGTGCAGGGGCCACTATGGGGTATAATACTATGTGCAGGGGCCACTATAGGGTATAATACTGTGTGCAGGGGCCACTATAGGGCATACTAGTGTGTGCAGGGGCCACTATGGGGTATAATACTGTGTGCAGGGGCCACTATGGGGTATAATACTGTGTGCAGGGGCCACTATGGGGTATAATACTGTGTACAGGGGCCACTATGGGGTATAATACTGTGTGCAGGGGCCACTATAGGGCATAATACTGTGTGCAGGGGCCACTATGGGGTATAATACTGTGTGCAGGGGCCACTATGGGGTATAATACTGTGTGCAGGGGCCACTATGGGACATAATACTGTGTGCAGAGGCCACTATGGGGTATAATACTATGTGCAGGGGCCACTATGGGAATAATACTGTGTGCAGGGGCCACTATGGGGTATAGTACTGTGTGCAGGGTGCACTATGGGGCATAATACTGTGTGCAGGGGCCTCTATGGGGTATAGTACTGTGTGCAGGGTGCACTATGGGGCATAATACTGTGTGCAGAGGCCACTATGGGACATAATACTGTGTGCAGGGGCCACTATGGGGGATAATACTGTGTGCAGGGGCCACTATGGGGCATAATACTGTGTGCAGGGGCCACTATGGGGCATAATACTATGTGCAGGGGCCACTATGGGGTATAGTACTGTGTGCAGGGTGCACTATGGGGCATAATACTGTGTGCAGAGGCCACTATGGGACATAATACTGTGTGCAGGGGCCACTATGGGGGATAATACTGTGTGCAGGGGCCACTATGGGGCATAATACTGTGTGCAGGGGCCACTATGGGGCATAATACTGTGTACTGGGGCCAGTATGGGGGATAATACTGTGTGCAGGGGCCAATATGGGGGATAATACTGTGTGCAGTGGCCACTATGGGGCATAATACTGTGTGCAGGGGCCACTATGGGGCATAATACTGTGTGCAGGGGCCACTATGGGGATAATACTGTGTGCAGGGGCCACTATGTGGTATAATACTGTGTGCAGGGGCCACTATGGGGCATAATACTGTGTGCAGGGGCCACTATGGGACATAATACTGTGTGCAGGGGCCACTATGGGGGATAATACTGTGTGCAGGGGCCACTATGGGGTATAATACTGTGTGCAGGGGCCACTATGGGGGATAATACTGTGTGCAGGGGCCACTATGGGGGATAATACTGTGTGCAGTGTTGCCATTAATACAGCTGTGTTTGATTCGTGTCTCACCCCATCTCCTACCATCGGTGCACCATAGCATATAATGAGAGTGTACAAAGCATTATGGGTAATATCGGAGCACGTGGTCTCACTCGGTCACATACTGTAGATCTCACCTGTAGCTTCCACCATTCCTTCCAGGATGACCACAATCTCAAACTCTTCCTTCCCCAGCTGCTCCTTGGAAATCTCCCAGAATGGACTCTGCTCATTAAACTCGTGACAGATAATAAGAGGAGACACCAGGAACAGACGGTCATCTCCGGTGTCGAAACCTACATTGAGGTCCGTCTGGTTAAGGGGAATAAACTCTCCCTCTTTAGTTTGTTTGGACTTGATCAGCTTGGCTCTGATCGACGCCTCCACAATGTGCGAGTTTCTGAGGTCCCCCACCCTAAACATCAAACACAGCTTCCCATCCCTCACAGAGATGACGGCCATATTGGAGAACATGAGGGTCTCTGCCCGTTTCTTTGGTTGGGAGATCTTTACAAACATGCATCCCACCATAAAGGCGTTGACTATGGAGCCAAGGATGGCTTGGACCAGTAGAAGGACGATTCCTTCTGGGCACTTGTCCGTTATGACTCTGTATCCATAACCTATGGTGGTCTCTGTCTCTATGGAGAAAAGGAAGGCCGACACAAAACCGTTCAACTTATCCACACATGGCGTCCATGTTGCATCTTCAATGTGGTCCAGGTCTCCACGGATATAGGCAATGAGCCACCAAATGAATCCAAAGAAAATCCATGTGATGGTGTAGACCATGGTAAAGACTAGAAGATTAAACCTCCACTTGAGGTCCACCAAGGTGGTGAATATGTCTGTCAGATAGCGGTAGGTTTCCCGGACGTTTCCGTGATGAACGTTACACTTCCCGTCCTTCTCTACGTACCGCTGCCTCCGTCTCTTCTCCGGTTCTGCCATTGTCATGGTTCTGTTGGTTGGCACCACCGGAGGGCTCTGTGCTTGTTTGGGCAACTTAATGCCTCGACCTTCGATGTCCTGGTCCATAAATTTGCACGAATTCATCCTGCCGGTGGGATTCATGGTGCTCGACTACTCCCAACCTGTGAAGACACAAGCGTCAATATCAGGTCACGCGTTTCCAATAGAATCAGAATGCGTTGACTTGACTAAATTAAGCGACGACCTTCATTGTGGTCAGGACGTCTTTGGGACGTGGGATGGAAAGTAATTCAGAGATCGTAAGGCCTGGCTCAGTGTTATACTGTAGATAATATTAGACCTGGAAGAACGTACCATATGGGGCTTCCTTTTTATACATGTCTATAGTCCCAAGGGTCCTGCACTTCGACCCTAGGGTATAATCCAGCACCGGTGAGGGGAACATTTAGATTTTTACCATGTGGTCCATGAGTGGGTTCAATTCTGCCAATACAATGGGTTTGGTCTACCAAAGTCAATTCTCACCTACGTCATCTATGATGGTTGGAGGTCTGACCACTAAGACCCCACCTACCACCGATCTTCTAAGACTGTCAGGATTCCAGGACCTTCCCCGCACAATTCTGAATTCCGTGCCCGTTAATAAAACATCTTCGAGGTGACTGACGGGCGATAATTTATCTTACAAGACACCAGAATTAGGCGCCGGGGTCTGCACATTTAATTAATGTAAATTATTAACCAATGTAAATAATTGAGTGCAGGATCCATCCGGGCTATATGTGAGCGCCCGCTCCCCGCATTAGATATTTAAGAAGTGTGCTAATCGCCTTTATTAGATTTTCATGCATCATGAACCTGAATACAAAATCTGTGAGCGGAAATTATTGGGATGACTGAGTCCAGATGCCGGAGAGAGGTCTGCAAGGTACGGACGTCACCGGGAGAATTCATAGGGGAAGGAGACACCTCGGAGCGGGGAGAGATCACCTCCAGAGACGGCCAAATATAAGATATATTACATAACAGTATGGACCGTGCTGGTATAACCTGGGTATATACTGTATATAATTGTATATGTGCAGCCGGTATAACCTGGGTATATACTGTAAATAATTATATATGTACAGCCGGTATAACCTGGGTATATACTGTATATAATTATATATGTACAGCTGGTATAACCTGGGTATATACTGTATATAATTATATATGTACAGCTGGTATAACCTGGGTATATACTGTATATAATTATATATGTACAGCTGGTATAACCTGGGTATACACTGTAAATAATTATATATGTACAGCCGGTATAACCTGGGTATATACTGTATATAATTATATATGTACAGCTGGTATAACCTGGGTATATACTGTATATAATTATATATGTACAGCTGGTATAACCTGGGTATATACTGTATATAATTATATATGCACAGCTGGTATAACCTGGGTATATACTGTATATAATTATATATGTACAGCTGGTATAACCTGGGTATATACTGTATATAATTATATATGTACAGCCGGTATAACCTCGGTATATGCTGTATATAATTATATATGTACAGCTGGTATAACCTGGGTATATACTGTATATAATTATATATATACAGCTGGTATAACCTGGGTATATACTGTATATAATTATATATGTACAGCCGGTATAACCTCGGTATATGCTGTATATAATTATATATGTACAGCTGGTATAACCTGGGTATATACTGTATATAATTATATATGTACAGCCGGTATAACCTGGGTATATACTGTATATAATTATATATGTACAGCTGGTATAACCCGGGTATATACTGTATATAATTATATATGTACAGCCAGTATAACCTGCTATATACTGTATATAATTATATATGTACAGCCGGTATAACCTGGGTATATGCTGTATATAATTATATATGTACAGCCGGTATAACCTGGGTATATACTGTATATAATTATATATGTACAGCCGGTATAACCTGGGTATATACTGTATATAATTATATATGTACAGCCGGTATAACCTGGGTATATACTGTATATAATTATATATGTACAGCCGGTATAACCTGGGTATATACTGTATATAATTATATATGTACAGCTGGTATAACCTGGGTATATACTGTATATACTTATATATGTACAGCTGGTATAACCTGGGGATCTCCTGTATATAATTCTATATGTACAGCTGGTATAACCTGGGTATATACTGTATATAATTATATATGTACAGCTGGTATAACCTGGGTATATACTGTATATACTTATATATGTACAGCTGGTATAACCTGGGGATCTCCTGTATATAATTCTATATGTACAGCCGGTATAACCTGGGTATCTCCTGTATATAATTATATATGTACATCTGGTATAGGTGATACATCTTCTTGTAGACCATTATATCATTCACCGCATACTGATTCTGTAGTGTCCTCCAGAGCTGCATTCTCAATTCTGCAAAATTCAAAGTGAAATTTCCCGCCTTCCCTGCTTGTTCGGTGTCTGCAGTCTCGTATATTGATGTATTGGTAGATTATACAACCCCCTATGGATATCACCCCCTTGTGCTGAGCAGGTACCACAGCTGGCAGCAGGTGACCCCGCTCTATACTGGCAGATCTAAAGCTTCATGTAATTTGCTGGCCTGGCAGCGGAGGAATCACAGATGGTCGCGCCTGCCATGCTGGTACTTTCAATCAGCTCTTGTTTGTTTCAGCACAAGTGCCAAAACAAGAAGCGCGGTCCAGGCGTCATTACCAGCCATTCAGTATATAGTCACCGCCTCACTTATTTGGCTCAGTCCTCATGGTGGAGGGAGATGAAGAAGTGTTTGTCAGAGAACCTTCCAGATCCCACATAACAGGACGGTCAGTTCTGCTCACAGGCGGCAGAGTCGTCTCTTTCTTCTTACAAGTATATGCATATAATCCAGTGTCTGACAATGGCTGCAGCAGGCAGTGTGTGGGAATAAGGTTGTCAGAGATCACCCTGCCATGTGTGCGCCCCCTACTGGGGAGAAGATCCCCTTTGGTCACCGCAAGTCTGGAAGGAGAAGGTCAGGGAGCAAAAGTATTATTCAATAAAGATTTAGAAATCTCCATTTCAGTGCCAACTACAGCCAACAATAGTATAACCACTTTATGGCAGTATTATTTATCTGATATGAGTCAGTATAGTATAACCACTGCATGGCAGTATTATTTATCCACTATGAGTCAGTATAGTATAATCACTGTATGGCAGTATTATTTATCCGATATAAGTCAGTATAGTATAACCACTGTATGACAGCATTATTTATCTGATATAAGTTAGTATAGTATAACCACTGTATGGCAGTATTATTTATTCTATATGTCAGTATAGTATAACCCCTGTATGGCAGTATTATTTATCCGATATAAGTCAGTATAGTATAACCACTGTATGGCAGTATTATTTATTCTATATGTCAGTATAGTATAACCCCTGTATGGCAGTATTATTTATCCGATATAAGTCAGTATAGTATAACCACTGTATGGCAGTATTATTTATTCTATATGTCAGTATAGTATAACCCCTGTATGGCAGTATTATTTATCTGATATGAGTCAGTATAGTATAACCACTGTATGGCAGTATTATTTATCCAATATGAGTCAGTATAGTATAACCACTGTATAGCAGTATTATTTATCCGATATAAGTTAGTATAGTATAACCACTGTATGGCAGTATTATTTATTCTATATGTCAGTATAGTATAACCCCTGTATGGCAGTATTATTTATCCGATATAAGTCAGTATAGTATAACCACTGTATGGCAGTATTATTTATTCTATATGTCAGTATAGTATAACCCCTGTATGGCAGTATTATTTATCTGATATGAGTCAGTATAGTATAACCACTGTATGGCAGTATTATTTATTCTATATGTCAGTATAGTATAACCCCTGTATGGCAGTATTATTTATCTGATATGAGTCAGTATAGTATAACCACTGTATGGCAGTATTATTTATTCTATATAATTCAGTATAGTATAACCACTGTATGGCAGTATTATTTATCTGATATGAGTCAGTATAGTATAACTACTGTATGGCAGTATTATTTATCTGATATGAGTCAGTATAGTATAACTACTGTATGGCAGTATTATTTATTCCATATAAGTAAGTATAGTATAACCACTGTATGGCAGTATTATTTATTCTTGATAAGTTAGTATAGTATAACCACTGTATGACAGTATTATTTATTCTTTATAAGTCAGTATAGTATAACCACTATACGGCAGTATTATTTATTCTATATAAGTTAGTATAGTATAACCACTGTATGACAGTATTATTTATCCGATATAAGTCAGTATAGTATAACCACTGTATGGCAGTATTATTCAGGTTCTGTATTGAGGTATTATACATCACAGTATGACAGTATTATTTATCCTATATGAGTCAGTACAGTATAACCACTGTATGTCATTATTATCTAGGTTCTGTATTGAGGTATTATACATCACTGTATGACAGTATTATTTATCCTATATAAGTCAATATAGTATAACCACTTTATGGCAGTATTATTTAGGTTCCTTATTTAGGTATTATACATCGCTGTATGACAGTATTATGCATCCAATATAAGTCAGTATAGTATAAATACTGTATAGCAGTATTATTTAGGTTCTGTATTGAGGAATTATACATCACTGTATGACAGTATCATGCATCCAATATAAGTCAGTATAGTATAACCACTGTATGGCAGTATTATTTATCTGATATGAGTCAGTATAGTATAACCACTGTATGGCAGTATTATTTATTCTATATAATTCAGTGTAGTATAACCACTGTATGGCAGTATTATTTATCTGATATGAGTCAGTATAGTATAACTACTGTATGGCAGTATTATTTATTCCATATAAGTAAGTATAGTATAACCACTGTATGGCAGTATTATTTATTCTAGATAAGTTAGTATAGTATAACCACTGTATGGCAGTATTATTTATCCGATATAAGTCAGTATAGTATAACCACTGTATGGCAGTATTATTTAGGTTCCTTATTTAGGTATTATACATCGCTGTATGACAGTATTATGCATCCAATATAAGTCAGTATAGTATAAATACTGTATAGCAGTATTATCTAGGTTCTGTATTGAGGAATTATACATCACTGTATGACAGTATTATGCATCCAATATAAGTCAGTATAGTATAACCACTCATTATTGGTATAGCAGGATTTGGTGTAAGGGCCTGTACCATCCTTCCCGGGCATCTATCTGCTGCTTGTTACTAGACCAGTCGACCTGGGACATACTTCATTAATATACCGCCGCCTCCACGTCTTCCCATCTCCTCCAACATCCAGATGTTTTCCAACCGTCTGCTCCAATTAGTAGGGTTGAGCGCGCCGTGGCATATTCATGCACATCTTATAGGAGCACACAACGTGCGCCCTGGATGAGACTTGTTAAATCTGAGAGCAGCTGACAGCCGCCGTCATAGTCCGTAGGGGAACCTCGTAGGCCAGACATTATGTATTAAGATCAAATCTTGTGTGTGCGCTGCGGCGTAGCATGACTAGGGGAGAGCAGCGGCGCTCAAGAAAACATTCCATCAATTACATGGCTAACTTCTAACCTGGTGCATGAGAACCTCGCTACGAGCTGCTCCAACCTCCAAGGGACAAAATTCCCATTTAAAATACATTCATGTTGTTCCTCCGATATGCGCTGGAGTGTAAATAAAGCTACGAGTCGACGGCGCAGCATCCGGAGCACAAAATGTTCTGTGCTCTCCGCAGCGTGCAGAGCGAGCGGGTCACGTTAGGTTTCTTTAGGATCATGTGACCTTGTGCTATGCTTAAAGGTGGGAATTGGGGGGGGTCTTCAATCCAAAGCAAAGATAAATTACATGTGTCCAGTGCCCCCCCTCTGAGATCAGTATAGGCAGTATGTGGCGGTATTATTTTAGGGTAATTGTTTGGGCAGTACATGGTGTAATGATATAAAGACGGGAAGGCAAGGTAAATATGGAGTTCAAGTGTCCAATAATCCCCCTCAAGGATTAGTATAGATGTACACTGGATGACAGTTCTTTAGTTACTATGTGGCGGAATTATTTAAGGGTGGTTATTTGGGTACTATATGGTATTACGATGTGAAGGCGGGAAGGTACGAAGGGGAGCTAAGCTCCAAGGCAAAAATGTAGCATGTGTCCAATACTTTCCCTCCAAGTTCAGAATGGAAATACACTGTATGCCGGTTATTTAGTTACTATGTTGCAGTAATATTTTGGGGTTGTATACTGCGTTATGTTAAAAAGTCAGTAAGGTAGGAGGGGGGGTCTCAGCTCCAGGAAAAAGATAGAGCATAAGTGACGGAGTGCCCCCTTCCAGGATTAGTATAGGCCTACATTGGATTCCAGTTATTTTGTTACTATGTGACAGTATTATATTAGGGTGGTCATTTGCGCACTACACGGTATTATAATGTAAAGTCAGGAATAGAAGAGGAGAGGGTCGCTAAGCTGTAGGGCAAGGATGGAGCAAAAGTGTCCAAGTGCTTCCTTTCCAGGATCAGTATCAGTATAGGCATAGATTCAATCCCAGTTATTTGTTTACTATGCAACGGTATTATTTTAGAGTGGTTATTGGGGCACTATATAATGTTTTGATATAAAGGCAGAAAGGGAAGAGGGGTCTCCACTCCAGAGCAAAGCACATGTGTCCAATACACCGCATCCAAAGTCAATATAGGTATTCATTGGATGGCAGTTATATGGTTACTATGTGGCGGTAGTATTTGGGCACTATATGGGACTGTGATATAGGCTCTGCTTGGTGACAATATTTGAGTGCCAGTAGCATACCTAGGTTTTTTTCAAGGCCACAAACACCCCCCACGCTGCATTAACAAGCACTCTCCTGTCTACCACCCCGCCCTGCTGTGCCGCTACAGACCACCAGGATGGTGAAAATATGATATACACAGTATATTAGGAAGCTGCAGAACTTCTGCAGAGACCCCTTTACTGTCACTCACCTCCCAGGCTATAAAGTCCCTGCTATGTGAACACAGATTTATGTAAATTTATGTCATTGGCTCATATAAGCCTCAGCTTCCCGCTGACAGTGCGGCAATGCTCCGGTGATGACAAGATGCAGATTCATAGAGAGGATTTTATATCAATCCTTCATCACAAACATCTGGAGACAAAGAACAGCGGGTGCGGGGAACGTCAATGTCACGCTGCCCGCACCTCATATTTACATACATTACATTCTGTTTGCTGTCTGTTATCTGCTGGGAAATCACCAGGAACGGTGAAAAGTCATGTATGTAATGTCAGAATATATTCAGTGCGGGTGCGAAAGGCACAAACCAACAAAAGCAACATGTATACGGTAAGTAATAGACAAAGCAAGGAAACCCAACATCCAACAATACCGCAACCTGTCATATCACAGAACAGCAGGAACATCAATACATCTGCTCAGTACATAATGGTGTAGAAGTAGATGTATACCTGTACATAGAGGAAGTATTATAGTAGTTATATTCTTGTACATAGGAGCAGTATTATAGTAGTTATATTCTTGTACATAGGAGTAGTATTATAGTAGTTATATTCTTGTACATAGGAGGCAGTATTATAGTAGTTATATTCTTGTACATAGGAGCAGTATTATAGAAGTTATATTCTTGTACATGGGGGCAGTATTATAGTAGTTATATTCTTGTACATAGGAGTAGTATTATAGTAGTTATATTCTTGTACATAGGAGTAGTATTATAGTAGTTATATTCTTGTACATAGGAGGCAGTATTATAGTAGTTATATTCTTGTACATAGGAGGTAGTATTATAGTAGTTATATTCTTGTACATAGGAGGCAGTATTATAGTAGTTATATTCTTGTACATAGGAGCAGTATTATAGTAGTTATATTCTTGTACATAGGAGGTAGTATTATAGTAGTTATATTCTTGTACATAGGAGGCAGTATTATAGTAGATATATTCTTGTACATAGGAGTAGTATTATAGTAGTTATATTCTTGTACATAGGAGCAGTATTATAGTAGTTATATTCTTGTACATAGGAGTAGTATTATAGTAGTTATATTCTTGTACATAGGAGGTAGTATTATAGTAGTTATATTCTTGTACATAGCAGTAGTATTATAGTAGTTATATTCTTGTACATAGGGGGCAGTATTATAGTAGTTATATTCTTGTACATAGGAGTAGTATTATAGTAGTTATATTCTTGTACATAGGGGGCAGTATTATAGTAGTTATATTCTTGTACATAGGAGTAGTATTATAGTCGTTATATTCTTGTACATAGGAGCAGTGTTATAGAAGTTATATTCTTGTACATAGGAGGTAGTATTATAGTAGTTATATTCTTGTACATAGGGGGGCAGTATTATAGTAGATATATTCTTGTACATAGTAGTAGTATTATAGTAGTTATATTCTTGTACATAGGAGCAGTATTATAGTAGTTATATTCTTGTACATAGGGGCAGTATTATAGTAGTTATATTCTTGTACATAGGAGTAGTATTATAGTCGTTATATTCTTGTACATAGGAGCAGTGTTATAGAAGTTATATTCTTGTACATAGGAGGTAGTATTATAGTAATTATATTCTTGTACATAGGGGGCAGTATTATAGTAGTTATATTCTTGTACATAGTAGTAGTATTATAGTAGTTATATTCTTGTACATAGGAGGCAGTATTATAGAAGTTATATTCTTGTACATGGGGGCAGTATTATAGTAGTTATATTCTTGTACATAGGAGGCAGTATTATAGTAGATATATTCTTGTACATAGTAGTAGTATTATAGTAGTTATATTCTTGTACATAGGAGCAGTATTATAGTAGTTATATTCTTGTACATAGGAGTAGTATTATAGTAGTTATATTCTTGTACATAGGAGGTAGTATTATAGTAGTTATATTCTTGTACATAGCAGTAGTATTATAGTAGTTATATTCTTGTACATAGGGGGCAGTATTATAGTAGTTATATTCTTGTACATAGGAGTAGTATTATAGTAGTTATATTCTTGTACATAGGGGGCAGTATTATAGTAGTTATATTCTTGTACATAGGAGTAGTATTATAGTCGTTATATTCTTGTACATAGGAGCAGTGTTATAGAAGTTATATTCTTGTACATAGGGGGCAGTATTATAGTAGATATATTCTTGTACATACTAGTAGTATTATAGTAGTTATATTCTTGTACATAGGGGGCAGTATTATAGTAGTTATATTCTTGTACATAGGGGGCAGTATTATAGTAGTTATATTCTTGTACATAGGAGTAGTACTATAGTCGTTATATTCTTGTACATAGGAGCAGTGTTATAGAAGTTATATTCTTGTACATAGGAGGTAGTATTATAGTAATTATATTCTTGTACATAGGGGGCAGTATTATAGTAGTTATATTCTTGTACATAGTAGTAGTATTATAGTAGTTATACTCCTGTACATAGGAGTAGTATTATAGTAGTTATATTCTTGTACATAGGAGGTAGTATTATAGTAGTTATATTCTTGTACATAGGAGGTAGTATTATAGTAGTTATATTCTTGTACATAGGAGTAGTATTATAGTAGTTATATTCTTGTACATAGGAGCAGTATTATAGTAGTTATATTCCTGTACATAGGAGGCAGTATTATAGTAGTTATATTCTTGTACATAGTAGTATTATAGTAGTTATATTCTTGTACATAGGAGCAGTATTATAGTAGTTATATTCCTGTACATAGGAGCAGTATTATAGTAGTTATATTCTTGTACATAAGAGCAGTATTATAGTAGTTATATTCTTGTACATAGTAGTAGTATTATAGTAGTTATATTCTTGTACATAGGAGCAGTATTATAGTAGTTATATTCTTGTACATAGGGGCAGTATTATAGTAGTTATATTCTTGTACATAGGGGGCAGTATTATAGTAGTTATATTCTTGTACATAGGGGGCAGTATTATAGTAGTTATATTCTTGTACATAGGGGGCAGTATTATAGTAGTTATATTCTTGTACATAGGGGGCAGTATTATAGTAGTTATATTCTTGTACATAGAAGTAGTATTATAGTAGTTATATTCTTGTACATAGAAGTAGTATTATAGTAGTTATATTCTTGTACATAGGAGCAGTGTTATAGAAGTTATATTCTTGTACATAGGAGGTAGTATTATAGTAGTTATATTCTTGTACATAGGAGGTATTATAGTAGTTATATTCTTGTACATAGGGGGCAGTATTATAGTAGTTATATTCTTGTACATAGTAGTAGTAATATAGTAGTTATATTCTTGTACATAGGAGCAGTGTTATAGAAGTTATATTCTTGTACATAGGAGGTAGTATTATAGTAATTATATTCTTGTACATAGGGGGCAGTATTATAGTAGTTATATTCTTGTACATAGTAGTAGTATTATAGTAGTTATATTCTTGTACATAGTAGTAGTATTATAGTAGTTATATTCTTGTACATAGGAGCAGTGTTATAGAAGTTATATTCTTGTACATAGGAGGTAGTATTATAGTAGTTATATTCTTGTACATAGGGGCAGTATTATAGTAGTTATATTCTTGTACATAGGAGGTAGTATTATAGTAGTTATATTTTTGTACATAGGAGGTAGTATTATAGTAGTTATATTTTTGTACATAGGAGGTAGTATTATAGTAGTTATACTCTTGTACATAGGAGGTAGTATTATAGTCGTTATATACTTTTACATAGGGGGCAGTATTATAGTAGTTATATTCTTGTACATAGGAGCAGTATTATAGTAGTTATATTCTTGTACATAGGAGGTAGTATTATAGTAGTTATATTCTTGTACATGGAGCAGTATTATAGTAGTTATATTCTTGTACATAGGAGGTAGTATTATAGTAGTTATATTTTTGTACAAAGGAGGTAGTATTATAGTAGTTATATTCTTGTACATAGGAGGTAGTATTATAGTAGTTATATTCTTGTACATAGGAGGTAGTATTATAGTAGTTATATTCTTGTACATAGGAGGCAGTATTATAGTAGTTATATTCTTGTACATAGGAGCAGTATTATAGTAGTTATATTCTTGTACATAGGAGGTAGTATTATAGTAGTTATATTCTTGTACATAGGAGGCAGTATTATAGTAGATATATTCTTGTACATAGGAGTAGTATTATAGTAGTTATATTCTTGTACATAGGAGCAGTATTATAGTAGTTATATTCTTGTACATAGGAGTAGTATTATAGTAGTTATATTCTTGTACATAGGAGGTAGTATTATAGTAGTTATATTCTTGTACATAGCAGTAGTATTATAGTAGTTATATTCTTGTACATAGGGGGCAGTATTATAGTAGTTATATTCTTGTACATAGGAGTAGTATTATAGTAGTTATATTCTTGTACATAGGGGGCAGTATTATAGTAGTTATATTCTTGTACATAGGAGTAGTATTATAGTCGTTATATTCTTGTACATAGGAGCAGTGTTATAGAAGTTATATTCTTGTACATAGGAGGTAGTATTATAGTAGTTATATTCTTGTACATAGGGGGGCAGTATTATAGTAGATATATTCTTGTACATAGTAGTAGTATTATAGTAGTTATATTCTTGTACATAGGAGCAGTATTATAGTAGTTATATTCTTGTACATAGGGGCAGTATTATAGTAGTTATATTCTTGTACATAGGAGTAGTATTATAGTCGTTATATTCTTGTACATAGGAGCAGTGTTATAGAAGTTATATTCTTGTACATAGGAGGTAGTATTATAGTAATTATATTCTTGTACATAGGGGGCAGTATTATAGTAGTTATATTCTTGTACATAGTAGTAGTATTATAGTAGTTATATTCTTGTACATAGGAGGCAGTATTATAGAAGTTATATTCTTGTACATGGGGGCAGTATTATAGTAGTTATATTCTTGTACATAGGAGGCAGTATTATAGTAGATATATTCTTGTACATAGTAGTAGTATTATAGTAGTTATATTCTTGTACATAGGAGCAGTATTATAGTAGTTATATTCTTGTACATAGGAGTAGTATTATAGTAGTTATATTCTTGTACATAGGAGGTAGTATTATAGTAGTTATATTCTTGTACATAGCAGTAGTATTATAGTAGTTATATTCTTGTACATAGGGGGCAGTATTATAGTAGTTATATTCTTGTACATAGGAGTAGTATTATAGTAGTTATATTCTTGTACATAGGGGGCAGTATTATAGTAGTTATATTCTTGTACATAGGAGTAGTATTATAGTCGTTATATTCTTGTACATAGGAGCAGTGTTATAGAAGTTATATTCTTGTACATAGGGGGCAGTATTATAGTAGATATATTCTTGTACATACTAGTAGTATTATAGTAGTTATATTCTTGTACATAGGGGGCAGTATTATAGTAGTTATATTCTTGTACATAGGGGGCAGTATTATAGTAGTTATATTCTTGTACATAGGAGTAGTACTATAGTCGTTATATTCTTGTACATAGGAGCAGTGTTATAGAAGTTATATTCTTGTACATAGGAGGTAGTATTATAGTAATTATATTCTTGTACATAGGGGGCAGTATTATAGTAGTTATATTCTTGTACATAGTAGTAGTATTATAGTAGTTATACTCCTGTACATAGGAGTAGTATTATAGTAGTTATATTCTTGTACATAGGAGGTAGTATTATAGTAGTTATATTCTTGTACATAGGAGGTAGTATTATAGTAGTTATATTCTTGTACATAGGAGTAGTATTATAGTAGTTATATTCTTGTACATAGGAGCAGTATTATAGTAGTTATATTCCTGTACATAGGAGGCAGTATTATAGTAGTTATATTCTTGTACATAGTAGTATTATAGTAGTTATATTCTTGTACATAGGAGCAGTATTATAGTAGTTATATTCCTGTACATAGGAGCAGTATTATAGTAGTTATATTCTTGTACATAAGAGCAGTATTATAGTAGTTATATTCTTGTACATAGTAGTAGTATTATAGTAGTTATATTCTTGTACATAGGAGCAGTATTATAGTAGTTATATTCTTGTACATAGGGGCAGTATTATAGTAGTTATATTCTTGTACATAGGGGGCAGTATTATAGTAGTTATATTCTTGTACATAGGGGGCAGTATTATAGTAGTTATATTCTTGTACATAGGGGGCAGTATTATAGTAGTTATATTCTTGTACATAGGGGGCAGTATTATAGTAGTTATATTCTTGTACATAGAAGTAGTATTATAGTAGTTATATTCTTGTACATAGAAGTAGTATTATAGTAGTTATATTCTTGTACATAGGAGCAGTGTTATAGAAGTTATATTCTTGTACATAGGAGGTAGTATTATAGTAGTTATATTCTTGTACATAGGAGGTATTATAGTAGTTATATTCTTGTACATAGGGGGCAGTATTATAGTAGTTATATTCTTGTACATAGTAGTAGTAATATAGTAGTTATATTCTTGTACATAGGAGCAGTGTTATAGAAGTTATATTCTTGTACATAGGAGGTAGTATTATAGTAATTATATTCTTGTACATAGGGGGCAGTATTATAGTAGTTATATTCTTGTACATAGTAGTAGTATTATAGTAGTTATATTCTTGTACATAGTAGTAGTATTATAGTAGTTATATTCTTGTACATAGGAGCAGTGTTATAGAAGTTATATTCTTGTACATAGGAGGTAGTATTATAGTAGTTATATTCTTGTACATAGGGGCAGTATTATAGTAGTTATATTCTTGTACATAGGAGGTAGTATTATAGTAGTTATATTTTTGTACATAGGAGGTAGTATTATAGTAGTTATATTTTTGTACATAGGAGGTAGTATTATAGTAGTTATACTCTTGTACATAGGAGGTAGTATTATAGTCGTTATATACTTTTACATAGGGGGCAGTATTATAGTAGTTATATTCTTGTACATAGGAGCAGTATTATAGTAGTTATATTCTTGTACATAGGAGGTAGTATTATAGTAGTTATATTCTTGTACATGGAGCAGTATTATAGTAGTTATATTCTTGTACATAGGAGGTAGTATTATAGTAGTTATATTTTTGTACAAAGGAGGTAGTATTATAGTAGTTATATTCTTGTACATAGGAGGTAGTATTATAGTAGTTATATTCTTGTACATAGGAGGTAGTATTATAGTAGTTATATTCTTGTACATGGAGCAGTATTATAGTAGTTATATTCTTGTACATAGGAGGTAGTATTATAGTAGTTATATTTTTGTACAAAGGAGGTAGTATTATAGTAGTTATATTCTTGTACATAGGAGTAGTATTATAGTAGTTATATTCTTGTACATAGGAGTAGTATTATATTAGTTATATTCTTGTACATAGGAGGTAGTATTATAGTTGTTATATTTTTGTACATAGGAGGTAGTATTATAGTAGTTATATTCTTGTACATAGGAGGTAGTATTATAGTAGTTATATTCTTGTACATGGAGCAGTATTATAGTAGTTATATTCTTGTACATAGGAGGTAGTATTATAGTAGTTATATTTTTGTACAAAGGAGGTAGTATTATAGTAGTTATATTCTTGTACATAGGAGGTAGTATTATAGTCGTTTTATACTTTTACATAGGGGGCAGTATTATAGTAGTTATATTCTTATACATAGGAGCAGTATTATAGTAGTTATATTCTTGTACATAGGAGTTAGTATTATAGTAGTTATATTCTTGTACATGGAGCAGTATTATAGTAGTTATATTCTTGTACATAGGAGCAGTATTATAGTAGTTATATTCTTGTACATAGGAGCAGTATTATAGTAGTTATATTCTTGTATATAGGAGTAGTATTATAGTAGTTATATACTTGTACATAGGAGTAGTATTATAGTAGTTATATTCTTGTACATAGGAGGTAGTATTATAGTCGTTATATACTTTTACATAAGGGGCAGTATTATAGTAGTTATATTCTTGTACATAGGAGGTAGAATTATAGTAGTTATATTCTTGTACATAGGAGCAGTATTATAGTAGTTATATTCTTGTACATAGGAGGTAGTATTATAGTAGTTATATTCTTGTACATAGGAGGTAGTATTATAGTAGTTATATTCTTTTACATAGGAGGTAGTATTATAGTAGTTATATTTTTGTACATAGGAGGTAGTATTATAGTAGTTATATTCTTGTACATAGGAGGTAGTATTATAGTCGTTATATACTTTTACATAGGGGGCAGTATTATAGTAGTTATATTCTTGTACATAGGAGCAGTATTATAGTAGTTATATTCTTGTACATAGGAGGTAGTATTATAGTAGTTATATTCTTGTACATAGGAGTAGTATTATATTAGTTATATTCTTGTACATAGTAGGTAGTATTATAGTCGTTATATTCTTGTACATGGAGCAGTATTATAGTAGTTATATTCTTGTACATAGGAGGTAGTATTATAGTAGTTATATTCTTGTACATGGAGCAGTATTATAGTAGTTATATTCTTGTACATAGGAGGTAGTATTATAGTAGTTATATTTTTGTACATAGGAGGTAGTATTATAGTAGTTATATTCTTGTACATAGGAGGTAGTATTATAGTCGTTATATACTTTTACATAGGGGGCAGTATTATAGTACTTATATTCTTGTACATAGGAGCAGTATTATAGTAGTTATATTCTTGTACATAGGAGGTAGTATTATAGTAGTTATATGCTTGTACATGGAGCAGTATTATAGTAGTTATATTCTTGTACATAGGAGTAGTATTATATTAGTTATATTCTTGTACATAGGAGCAGTATTATAGTAGTTATGTTCTTGTACATAGGAGCAGTATTATAGTAGTTATATTCTTGTATATAGGAGTAGTGTTATAGTAGTTATATACTTGTACATAGGAGTAGTATTACAGTAGTTATATTCTTGTACATAGGAGCAGTATTATAGTAGGTATATTCTTGTACATAGCAGGCAGTATTGTAGTAGTTATATTCTTGTATATTGGGGGCATTATTATAATGGTTATATTCTTTTAGGTATGAAGCAGTGTTATATCTGTTCTTTCCATACATGAGGTCAGTATTCTCACATATAAGCGATGTACATAATTTAATAATTTTCATAGATAAATACATCTTACATAATTAATAACTGATATAGATTGCAGCATAATGTGCATTAGTACATTTTCTACCATTACAGGTAATACCCCTCTCCTATCAGTGATTACGGGAGATATGGCGGTTATGTATAATTATCCATCAGGTCTCTGAACTTGTCAGTGTTTTCAGTTTTGCTCCTCAGCCGCTGTCAGCTTTATTAAGGAGCCATCAGGTACAGATAAGCAGACATAAGATTGGTTGTGTTTTCTCTTTTGCAGTCTTGATCTACAGAAGCTTTTGCTCCCGGCAATGACTGGGTGAATCTAAGACGAAGCTTCGTTCACTTCTCTGGATTCAGTGCATAAATTTGTTTTACAAGTTGATAATCACCCCCTTGGGGTAAATGTTATTACACAAGGAGGGATTATCATCTGAGCACTGCAGTCCTGGCTGGTCTCCATGTCATTCCAAGCACATTTACAGTAATCAAGACTACGGGGTGTAAAGTGACTGAACCCTGACTGTGGGGGGATTCATTATAAGACCAGGGAGCCCTGCAAGTTATCCCAATGTGACCATAATACCTAGAACCTGCAATATTTGTTTGTCCTTATCAAGCAGGAAAATCATTCCTCCACTTAATTGGCACCAGCAATGGCGTGGTAGTTTTTGGCTGGAGCAAAGCAAGTAAGTCACTTAAGTATAAGACTTCTTCTGACTATCATATTTCTGCAATATATGTACAAGAATATAGCTACTATAATACTACTCCTATGTACAAAAATATAACTAATATAATACTGCTCCTATGTACAAGAATATAACTACTATAATACTGCCCCCTATGTACAAGTATATATTTACTATAATACTGCCCCTATGTACAAGAATATAACTACTATAATACTACTCCTATGTACAAGAATATAACTACTATAATACTACCTCCTATGTACAAGAATATAACTACTATAATACTGCTCCTATGTACAAGAATATAACTACTATAATTCTACCTCCTATGTACAAGAATATAACTACTATAATACTGCCCCCTATGTAAAAGTATATAACGACTATAATACTACCTCCTATGTACAAAAATATAACTACTATAATACTACCTGCTATGTACAAGAATATAACTACTATAATACTACTCCTATGTACAAGAATACAACTACTATAATACTGCTCCAGTGTACAAGAATAGAACTACTATAATACTACCTCCTATGTACAAGAATATAACTACTATAATACTACCTCCTATGTACAAGAATATAACTACTATAATACTGCTCCTATGTACAAAAATATAACGACTATAATACTACTCCTATGTACAAGAATATAACTACTATAATACTGCTCCTATGTACAAGAATATAACTACTATAATACTACTCCTATCTACAAGAATATAACTACTATAATACTGCTCCTATGTACAAGAATATAACTACTATAATACTACTCCTATGTACAAGAATATAACTACTATAATACTACTCCTATGTACAAGAATATAACTACTATAATACTGCTCCTATGTACAAGAATATAACTACTATAATACTACCTCCTATGTACAAGAATATAACTACTATAATACTTCTCCTATGTACAAGAATATAACTACTATAATACTGCTCCTATGTACAAGAATATAACTACTATAATACTACCTCCTATGTACAAGAATATAACTACTATAATACTACTCCTATGTACAAGAATATAACTACTATAATACTACTCCTATGTACAAGAATATAACTACTATAATACTACTCCTATGTACAAGAATATAACTACTATAATACTACTCCTATGTACAAGAATATAACTACTATAATACTGCTCCTATGTATAAGAATATAACTACTATAATACTACTCCTATGTACAAGAATATAACTACTATAATACTACTCCTATGTACAAGAATATAACTACTATAATACTACTCCTATGTACAAGAATATAACTACTATAATACTGCTCCTATGTATAAGAATATAACTACTATAATACTACTCCTATGTACAAGAATATAACTACTATAATACTACTCCTATGTACAAGAATATAACTACTATAATACTACTCCTATGTACAAGAATATAACTACTATAATACTACTCCTATGTACAAGAATATAACTACTATAATACTGCTCCTATGTACAAGAATATAACTACTATAATACTACCCCCTATGCACAAGAATATATCTACTATAATACTACTCCTATGTACAAGATTATAACTACTATAATACTACCTCCTATGTACAAAAATATAACTACTATAATACTACCTCCTATGTACAAGAATATAACTACTATAATACTGCTCCTATGTACAAAAATATAACTACTATAATACTACTCCTATGTACAAGAATATAACTACTATTATACTGCTCCTATGTACAAGAATATAACTACTATAATACTACTCCTATCTACAAGAATATAACTACTATAATACTGCTCCTATGTACAAGAATATAACTACTATAATACTACTCCTATGTACAAGAATATAACTACTATAATACTTCTCCTATGTACAAGAATATAACTACTATAATGCTACCTCCTATGTACAAGAATATAACTACTATAATACTACTCCTATCTACAAGAATATAACTATTATAATACTACTCCTATGTACAAGAATATAACTGCTATAATACTGCCCCTATGTACAAGAATATAACTACTATAATACTACTCCTATGTACAAGAATATAACTGCTATAATACTACCTCCTATGTACAAGAATATAACTACTATAATACTGCTCCTATGTACAAGAATATAACTACTATAATACTTCTCCTATGTACAAGAATATAACTACTATAATACTACTCCTATGTACAAGAATATAACTACTATAATACTACTCCTATCTACAAGAATATAAGTATTATAATACTACTCCTATGTACAAGAATATAACTGCTATAATACTGCCCCTATGTACAAGAATATAACTACTATAATACTACTCCTATGTACAAGAATATAACTGCTATAATACTACCTCCTATGTACAAGAATATAACTACTATAATACTGCTCCTATGTACAAGAATATAACTACTATAATACTGCTCCTATGTACAAGAATATAACTACTATAATACTACTCCTATGTACAAGAATATAACTACTATAATACTCCTCCTATGTACAAGAATATAACTACTATAATACTACTCCTATGTACAAGAATATAACTACTATAATACTGCTCCTATGTACAAGAATATAACTACTATAACACTTCCTCCTATGTACAAGAATATAACTACTATAATACTACTCCTATATACAAGAATATAACTACTATAATACTGCCCCCTATATACAAGAATATAACTAACTATAATACTGCTCCAATGTACAAGAATATAACTACTATAATACTGCTCCTATGTACAAGAATATAACTACTATAATACTGCTCCTATGTACAAGAATATAACTACTATAATACTACCTCCTATGTACAAGAATATAACTACTATAATACTGCCTCCTATGTACAAGAATATAACAACTATAATACTGCTCCTATGTACAAGAATATAACTACTATAATACTACCTCCTATGTACAAGAATATAACTACTATAATACTGCCTCCTATGTACAAGAATATAACTACTATAATACTGCTCCTATGTACAAGAATATAACTACTATAATACTACCTCCTATGTACAAGAATATAACTACTATAATACTGCTCCTATGTACAAGAATATAACTACTATAATACTACCCCCTATGCACAAGAATATATCTACTATAATACTACTCCTATGTACAAGAATATAACTACTATAATACTACTCCTATGTACAAGAATATAACTACTATAATACTGCTCCTATGTACAAGAATATAACTACTATAATACTACTCCTATGTACAAGAATATAACTACTATAATACTGCTCCTATGTACAAGAATATAACTACTATAATACTACCCCCTATGTACAAGAATATAACTACTATAATACTACTCCTATGTACAAGAATATAACTACTATAATACTACCCCCTATGTACAAGAATATAACTACTATAATACTACCTCCTATGTACAAGAATATAACTACTATAATACTACTCCTATGTACAAGAATATAACTGCTATAATACTGCCCCCTATATACAAGAATATAACTACTATAACACTTCCTCCTATGTACAAGAATATAACTACTATAATACTACTCCTATATACAAGAATATAACTACTATAATACTGCCCCCTATATACAAGAATATAACTAACTATAATACTGCTCCAATGTACAAGAATATAACTACTATAATACTGCTCCTATGTACAAGAATATAACTACTATAATACTGCTCCTATGTACAAGAATATAACTACTATAATACTACCTCCTATGTACAAGAATATAACTACTATAATACTGCCTCCTATGTACAAGAATATAACAACTATAATACTGCTCCTATGTACAAGAATATAACTACTATAATACTACCTCCTATGTACAAGAATATAACTACTATAATACTGCCTCCTATGTACAAGAATATAACTACTATAATACTGCTCCTATGTACAAGAATATAACTACTATAATACTACCTCCTATGTACAAGAATATAACTACTATAATACTGCTCCTATGTACAAGAATATAACTACTATAATACTACCCCCTATGCACAAGAATATATCTACTATAATACTACTCCTATGTACAAGAATATAACTACTATAATACTACTCCTATGTACAAGAATATAACTACTATAATACTGCTCCTATGTACAAGAATATAACTACTATAATACTACCCCCTATGTACAAGAATATAACTACTATAATACTACTCCTATGTACAAGAATATAACTACTATAATACTACTCCTATGTACAAGAATATAACTATTATAATACTGCTCCTATGTACAAGAATATAACTACTATAATACTGCTCCTATGTACAAGAATATAACTACTATAATACTGCTCCTATGTACAAGAATATAACTACTATAATACTACTCCTATGTACAAGAATATAACTGCTATAATACTACCTCCTATGTACAAGAATATAACTACTATAATACTGCTCCTATGTACAAGAATATAACTACTATAATACTACTATGTACAAGAATATAACTACTATAATACTACCTCCTATGTACAAGAATATAACTACTATAATACTGCTCCTATGTACAAGAATATAACTACTATAATACTACTATGTACAAGAATATAACTACTATAATACTGCCTCCTATGTACAAGAATATAACAACTATAATACTGCTCCTATGTACAAGAATATAACTACTATAATACTACCTCCTATGTACAAGAATATAACTACTATAATACTGCCTCCTATGTACAAGAATATAACTACTATAATACTGCTCCTATGTACAAGAATATAACTACTATAATACTACCTCCTATGTACAAGAATATAACTACTATAATACTGCTCCTATGTACAAGAATATAACTACTATAATACTACCCCCTATGCACAAGAATATATCTACTATAATACTACTCCTATGTACAAGAATATAACTACTATAATACTACTCCTATGTACAAGAATATAACTACTATAATACTGCTCCTATGTACAAGAATATAACTACTATAATACTACTCCTATGTACAAGAATATAACTACTATAATACTGCTCCTATGTACAAGAATATAACTACTATAATACTACCCCCTATGTACAAGAATATAACTACTATAATACTACTCCTATGTACAAGAATATAACTACTATAATACTACCCCCTATGTACAAGAATATAACTACTATAATACTACCTCCTATGTACAAGAATATAACTACTATAATACTACTCCTATGTACAAGAATATAACTGCTATAATACTGCCCCCTATATACAAGAATATAACTACTATAACACTTCCTCCTATGTACAAGAATATAACTACTATAATACTACTCCTATATACAAGAATATAACTACTATAATACTGCCCCCTATATACAAGAATATAACTAACTATAATACTGCTCCAATGTACAAGAATATAACTACTATAATACTGCTCCTATGTACAAGAATATAACTACTATAATACTGCTCCTATGTACAAGAATATAACTACTATAATACTACCTCCTATGTACAAGAATATAACTACTATAATACTGCCTCCTATGTACAAGAATATAACAACTATAATACTGCTCCTATGTACAAGAATATAACTACTATAATACTACCTCCTATGTACAAGAATATAACTACTATAATACTGCCTCCTATGTACAAGAATATAACTACTATAATACTGCTCCTATGTACAAGAATATAACTACTATAATACTACCTCCTATGTACAAGAATATAACTACTATAATACTGCTCCTATGTACAAGAATATAACTACTATAATACTACCCCCTATGCACAAGAATATATCTACTATAATACTACTCCTATGTACAAGAATATAACTACTATAATACTACTCCTATGTACAAGAATATAACTACTATAATACTGCTCCTATGTACAAGAATATAACTACTATAATACTACTCCTATGTACAAGAATATAACTATTATAATACTGCTCCTATGTACAAGAATATAACTACTATAATACTACCTCCTATGTACAAGAATATAACTACTATAATACTACCCCCTATGTACAAGAATATAACTACTATAATACTACTCCTATGTACAAGAATATAACTACTATAATACTACTCCTATGTACAAGAATATAACTATTATAATACTGCTCCTATGTACAAGAATATAACTACTATAATACTGCTCCTATGTACAAGAATATAACTACTATAATACTGCTCCTATGTACAAGAATATAACTACTATAATACTACTCCTATGTACAAGAATATAACTACTATAATACTGCTCTCTGTAGATCTCTCGTAATTTTGTGTAAATTGCAACTTATAAGGTTCATCCAGTGTCTTCATTGTTCTGCCCAGTTGTTAACCCCTCTATTTCCAGACAAGTGTGTGTATAGTGGTTGGCAGCCTGTGTGATTAATCTTTGATGCTGTAGTGGCGGTCACACGATTAGATAGATGGCAGACATCTGTACATATGGCATCAGATATTACTTGGGGATTTCAAACAACTTTAGAGATGATTTTCGGAAATAGACACAGATGGCTGAGGATGGATGACCTGAGAAGACTCCACCAGACATCTACAGGGCACCCCTGGGAGCTTCATGTGTTCAGTGGCCTATTCATTTACAGGTGGTACAGACTGAAACTGAGTAACGTGTTCCAGCAGCACAGAGTATTTCAGAAGAGGAGTGTGCTGAGTGTGGGAGATCGCAGTAAGAGAAATACGAAGGATCTGAGGCAACACAGAGTATTTTAGGAAAAAGGGGCATTATGTTGTGGGAGGCCACAGACAAAGAGTTAATAAGTTCAAGATGTAGGAACAGCAGCAGCACAGAGTTTTTCAGCACTAAGTGTGCTGATGTCATGAGAGGCTATAGAGTTACAGGGGGGACTGAGCAGGGTCCTCAGCAGCACAGAGTATTTCAGCCCTAAGTGTGCTGATCTCATGGGAGGCTATAAAGTTACAGAGGGGACCGAGCAGGGTCCCCAGCAGCACAGAGTATTTCAGCGCTAAGTGTGTGGATCTCATGGGAGGCTATAAAGTTACAGAGGGGACCGAGCGGGTCCCCAGTAGCACAGAGTATTTCAGCGCTAAGTGTGCTGATCTGATAGGAGGCTATAGAGTTACAGAGAGGACCGAGCAGGGTCCCCAGCAGCACAGAGTATTTCAGAGCTAAATGTGCTGATCTCATGGGAGGCTATAGAGTTATAGAGAGGACCGAGCAGGGTCCCCAGCAGTACAGAGTATTTCAGGAGAGGTGCTTGCTGATCTATAGATGATGGAGCACACTGCCGGGCTCTTCTATGTTACGTGGATGATCTCTGCCTAGGATTTACATTCCACAAATTAATCGCACTAATGTCTCATTCCCATCGCCTCCGCAGCTTCCTCGCCACATCGCTCTGCAATCATCTGCTAAATGATCGCTCAGAGTAAAATGGCTTTAAATTCGCAGCAATTTCCCCTCCGGAGCGAAGTGCGAGAGAGCAGCGAATGTCATTGTAAACTTTAAATGAGTTTTCTTCCACTTTTGCTCTTGTTATTGAAGCCTGACAGGTAGAAGAGAAGCCGCGGCCGCGCTCCCCATCGCTCATTACCGCCACCCCCCAGTGCATTGTGGGATCGCGATTCCAATAACTTTGCGCTGCTCGATCTGGAGCAACGAGGAAGACGGGGATTTTCTGATGAAGAATCGAATAGAGGCTAATCCTCCGATGTGGAGGAAGATGATAAATTGCCGGAGCAGAACAAGGCTGCAAAAATGACCTATTTCTTAAGTATTGTTGTCAGCGGGGAAGACACAGGAGCGAAGGAAGTCAGGGAGGAGGCGAGAAGCTGCAAACAATAACTTAGAACTACTTCACTTTACTCCAGTCACTTCCAAAGCTGCACTCAAAATGCTAAATCCTAGACTGGTCACATACTTTAGACTGCTATTCCTCCAGTCATGCTGAAATCCTAGAGCCTGACCCTTGTCGATCCCTGGTCATCCGGTTGGGCAGATGTTAATCTAATATGTATGGACACCTTCAGTCCTCAGTCAGCGAGAGCATCTTTCTACAAAATCATAGCGTCTTATCGATGTGATAGGACAGGGTTAATGGATTACAGGTTGTGTATCTATAGGAGGTCTGGGTCAGCCAATATGTTTAGTGTAGGGGTAGATGATGATAAAGTCCAGTCCCCTGGTAGGAGATAGATCACAACACTGTGCACTCAACACTTCAGGATTGTGGCGCTATTCCGAATGGCAGACCCAAGTCGGTGGTGATGTCTGTTTATTAGTAATGTCTGTGTGTGGGAATCCTAGGTGTATAGTGTTATTTGACTCCCTATTGGTCCAGTTGTGTGTAATACCCTTGGGGTGGGGGAAGGGGCAGATGTGGTCAACTTGTAACATGAGAAGAGATGAGCAAGTAGTGAAATATTCGAGATTCGAGATTCGTTTCGAGTAGAGCCTCAATATTCGACTACTCGATCAAATATAGAATCCCATTATAGTCTATGGGAGAAAATGCTCGTTTCAGGGGAAACCACTATTCGACTAAAGGAGAGTCACCAAGTCCACGAGTAGCAGGAGGAGAGTGTTTAGGAGGAGCGCTTTTGCTGATATTCCGTTGGGGTGTCCTCCTGTGGACTCTTTCCAGACGGGAGGCTAGCACTTATGTGAACCGGCCCTTACTCGTCCTGCAGAACCAGCATTGATTGGCCGAATGCTATACACTGTATAGCATTTGGCAAATCAACGCTGGTTCTGCAGCAGGCTCGTCCTTGCTAGTCAGGAGAGCTGGCAGCTTGCTGTTATGAGGGAGCTTA
This sequence comes from Leptodactylus fuscus, assembly GCF_031893055.1. Classification (NCBI taxonomy): domain Eukaryota; kingdom Metazoa; phylum Chordata; class Amphibia; order Anura; family Leptodactylidae; genus Leptodactylus; species Leptodactylus fuscus. The sequence goes on along the minus strand of NC_134270.1, from coordinate 169,288,205 downwards.
CTTTTTCTCATAGGAATGCATTGACCAGCGTTGATTGACCAGTGTACAGCATTCGGCCAATCAATGCTGCTTCTGCCGAAGGCTCGTCTGTGAGGAGGCGGAGTCTAAGATCGGATCACAGCAGTCTCCATTGTGGTCCGATCTTAGACTCTGGCTACTCACAGACGAGCCTCCGGCAGAAGCAGCGTTGATTGGCCAAATGCTGTACACTGTTTAGCATTTGGCCAATCAATGCCGGTCAATGCATTACTATGAGAAAAAGCTCTCGCATAACAGCAAACTGCCAGCTCTCCCGACTAGCAAGGACGAGCCTGCTGCAAAACCAGTGTTGATTTGCCGAATGCTATACAATATTCTTAGTATGCAGGAATACAGACAAAGCTACAGAGTGAACCTCCTATTGATATACAACATGAAATACACATCGATGGATCAGTAAGACATTAACCCTGTCCTATCACATCAATAAGACGCTATACAACAATATCTATCAATACTAAACTAAACATGTTACACGTCTGTACGGTAGTACATCTCCTTCTGTGTCTGAATGATGTCGACCCCACCCAGATCTGTGCAGCGGGGAGTATGTTCAAGTCCTCGACCCTGACATGACGTGTTATAAATCTAAGATGGATGGAAGACAAAGGAAAAGACCGGAGGGCAGAGAAACAAGGAATCGCTCTGATATTCAGACGTAGATCAAAATAATTAGGAATCCAAGGAATTTATCAATGTCATCGTGAGAGGAGGAAATGGAGAAATAAGATGTCATGCGGTAAGAATGGAATAAAATAAGAAAGGAATAATAATTATGGAAGAAATATAATAGAATCAAGAATGGAATAAAATAATAAAAATATAATCAAATAATAAGAATAAAGTAATATATAATAATAATAATAATAATAATAATAATAATAATAATAATATTATAGTACAATAAATAATATAATAAAACCCCTAAAGAATTAGAATGTGTCAGTCTATTATTAAGCTTGGTGGTCAAAGTGAAAATTGCAGGAAATAGTACTTTTCTTTTTATAAATACAGATAGTGACATGGAAAATTAAAAATAGGCATCAAAATTTCCTAAAAAATATGTTTAACATAAAAATCAATTTTTGGTAACAAATTCCATTTACATGTATAGAATAGTCAAACAGATCCCTGCCACAAATCTAAGTGTGAATAGACACCAAGGCTGGGGACTCGCATGCAGTTTATGGGCCATAGTAAGGGAAGGATCTGACAGGCGGTAGAGGTAGGCGTCCTCCCATATACAGTCCTATGAAAAAGTTTGGGCACCCCTATTAATCTTAATCATTTTTAGTTCTAAATATTTTGGTGTTTGCAGCAGCCATGTCAGTTTGATATATCTAATAACTGATGGACACAGTAATATTTCTGGATTGAAATGAGGTTTATTGTACTAACAGAAAATGCGCAATATGCATTAAACCAAAACTTGACCGGTGCAAAAGTATGGGCACCTCAACAGAAAAGTGACATTAATATTTAGTACATCCTCCTTTTGCAAAGATAACAGCCTCTAGTCGCTTCCTGTAGCTTTTAATCAGTTCCTGGATCCTGGATGAAGGTATTTTGGACCATTTCTTTCTACAAAACAATTCAAGTTCAGTTAAGTTTTATGGTCGCCGAACATGGACAGCCCGCTCTCAAATGATCTGAAAACAAAGATTGTTCAACATAGTTGTTCAGGGGAAGGATACAAAACATTGTCTCAGAGATTTAACCTGTCAGTTTCCACTGTGAGGAACATAGTAAGGAAATGGAAGACCACAGGGACAGTTCTTGTTAAGCCCAGAAGTGGCAGGCCAAGAAAAATATCAGAAAGGCAGAGAAGAAGAATGGTGAGAACAGTCAAGGACAATCCACAGACCACCTCCAAAGAGCTGCAGCATCATCTTGCTGCAGATGGTGTCACTGTGCATCGGTCAACTATACAGCGCACTTTGCACAAATAGAAGCTGTATGGGAGAGTGATGAGAAAGAAGCCGTTTCTGCACGTACGCCACTGATGATGATTTGAAGCGGGCTGTCCATGCTCGGCGACCATCTAACTTAACTGAACTTGAATTGTTTGTCCAAAATACCTTTATCCAGGATCCAGGAACTGATTAAAAGCTACAGGAAGCGACTAGAGGCTGTTATCTTTGCAAAAGGAGGATGTACTAAATATTAATGTCACTTTTCTGTTGAGGTGCCCATACTTTTGCACCGGTCAAATTTTGGTTTAATGCATATTGCACATTTTCTGTTAGTACAATAAACCTCATTCCACTCCTGAAATATTACTGTGTCCATCAGTTATTAGATATATCAAACTGAAATGGCTGTTGCAAATACCAAAATATTTAGAACTAAAAATGATTAAGATTAATAGGGGTGCCCAAACTTTTTCATAGGACTGTATATCACATTCTCTTTGAATTCTCTTTTTGCTTTGGTTTTAAAAAAACATAAATCAAAGACTGCAGAAAAAAACTGTGTGTCATTCCCGCCTAACGGTAAAGACGCGCGGCCGGGGTGGGGATACAGTTTTTGCCAAAAGTGGACTCAGAAAAAGAGAGAAAGTTCTATAACAGGAGGTATATATACCCGGGTTGAGGATATAATGGCTTTCCAACCGTTGTGTATCCATCACCAGAGGTATATATACCCGATCTAAGGATACAATGACTCTCCAACCATTGTGTATCCATCACAGGAGGTATATATACCCAGTCTGAGGATAGAATGGCCCTCCGATCATCCTGTATCCATTACAGGAGGTATATATACCCAGTCTGAGGATAAAATGGCCCTCCGATCGTCCTGTATCCATCACAGGAGGTATATATACCCAGGTTGAGGATATAATGACTCTCCAACCATTGTGTATCCATCACAGTAGTTATATATGCCCGGTCTGACGATACAATGACTCTCCGATCGTCCTGTATCCATCACAGGAGGTATATATACCCGGTCTGAGGATATAATGGCTCTCCAACCATTGTGTATCTATCACAGGAGGTATATATACCCGGTGTGAGGATACAATGACACTCCGATCGTCCTGTATCTATCTTCAGAGGTATATATACCCAGTCTGAGGATACAATGACTCTCCAACCATTGTGTTTGCATCATAGCAGGTATATATACCCGGTCTGACGATACAATGACTCTCCGATCGTCCTGTATCCATCACCAGAGGTATATATACCCGGTCTAAGGATACAATGACTCTCCAACCATCCTGTATCCATCAAAGGAAGTATATATGCCCGGTCTGATCATACAATGACTCTCCGGCCATCCTGTATCCATCACAGGAGGTATACAGTATATGCCCGGTCTGAGGACTCTCCGCCCCTCCCCCATCTCTCTGTTATTTCGGGCTGGCCTGTGAGACATGTGGATCCTGAGCCAGAACAAACCTGACATTTTTGCCCAGAACTGGCTGTACTGGAATCATCCGGGGACCTCGCCTTGTAATGGATGATGAACCAGTGCGGAGGCCGGGGCGATCGCAACTCCCAGTGTTCCCATTATTTACTGGGCTGGGACTGGTGCTCTCCTACATCCTGGTCTGTCACATACACTCATTACACACAGGCCTCGGGGCACAGGGGAAATTAACTCTTCATCCTTCACAACCCGCTGGCACATATATACGGCTCCGAGAGACGCTGCTGAGATACGAAGGACGACACATTCAGTCTTGGTCACCATTGTCAGGATCTCTGCTTGTTGTCAGTGAATGGCGGGCTCTTGTTTACCCGCATGGATTTCTTTAAAGGGAAAGAGTTGCCAATTTTATTTATTTATTATATGGAAATTTTTTATCACTTTTTTCCTAATCTCTTTTATTTTCTGATTGTATTCTATTTTCTGTAGAGGATGATATTGTCGGCCATCTTGCCTGAGCTTCTCTGCTCCTGTAACAGCATTTAGTGATCTGCTTTACAGCACAGTCATGGCTTTCGGCACCAATAGAAAAGTTTAACCCATTAAATCAGCATCACGTGGAGCTTTTGTGATGTGATGTATAAGGGCCGGCGCCTTCCTAGACATAACATGATCCTCAATTCTTGTGATAATCTTTCGGGGTGTCGGGAATTGATTTTGTTATATACAGTCCTATGAAAAAGTTTGGGCACCCCTATTAATCTTAATCATTTTTAGTTCTAAATATTTTGGTGTTTGCAGCAGCCATGTCAGTTTGATATATCTAATAACTGATGGACACAGTAATATTTCAGGATTGAAATGAGGTTTATTGTACTAACAGAAAATGCGCAATATGCATTAAACCAAAATTTGACCGGTGCAAAAATATGGGCACCTCAACAGAAAAGTGACATTAATATTTAGTACATCCTCCTTTTGCAAAGATAACAGCCTCTAGTCGCTTCCTGTAGCTTTTAATCAGTTCCTGGATCCTGGATAAAGGTATTTTGGACCATTTCTTTCTACAAAACAATTCAAGTTCAGTTAAGTTTGATGGTCGCCGAACATGGACAGCCCGCTCTCAAATGATCTGAAAACAAAGATTGTTCAACATAGTTGTTCAGGGGAAGGATACAAAACGTTGTCTCAGAGATTCAACCTGTCAGTTTCCACTGTGAGGAACATAGTAAGGAAATGGAAGACCACAGGGACAGTTCTTGTTAAGCCCAGAAGTGGCAGGCCAAGAAAAATATCAGAAAGGCAGAGAAGAAGAATGGTGAGAACAGTCAAGGACAATCCACAGACCACCTCCAAAGAGCTGCAGCATCATCTTGCTGCAGATGGTGTCACTGTGCATCGGTCAACTATACAGCGCACTTTGCACAAATAGAAGCTGTATGGGAGAGTGATGAGAAAGAAGCCGTTTCTGCACGTACGCCACAAATAGAGTCGCCTGAGGTATGAAAAAGCACATTTGGAGAAGCCAACTTAATTTTGGAAACAAAGATTGAGTTGTTTGGTTATAAAAAAGGCGTTATGCATGGCGTCCAAAAAGAAACAGCATTCCAAGAAAAACACATGCTACCCACTGTAAAATTTGGTGGAGGTTCCATCATGCTTTGGGGCTGTGTGGCCAATGCTGGCATCGGGAATCTTGTTAAAGTTGAGGGCCGCATGGATTCCACTCAGTATCAGCAGATTCTTGAGAATAATGTTCAAGAATCAGTGACGAAGTTGAAGTTACGCCGGGGATGGATATTTCAGCAAGACAATGATCCAAAACACCGCTCCAAATCCTCAGGCATTCATGCAGAGGAACAATTACAATGTTCTGGAATGGCCATCCCAGTCCCCAGACCTGAATATCATTGAACATCTGTGGGATGATTTGAAGCGGGCTGTCCATGCTCGGCGACCATCTAACTTAACTGAACTTGAATTGTTTGTCCAAAATACCTTTATCCAGGATCCAGGAACTGATTAAAAGCTACAGGAAGCGACTGGAGGCTGTTATCTTTGCAAAAGGAGGATGTACTAAATATTAATGTCACTTTTCTGTTGAGGTGCCCATACTTTTGCACCGGTCAAATTTTGGTTTAATGCATATTGCACATTTTCTGTTAGTACAATAAACCTCATTCCACTCCTGAAATATTACTGTGTCCATCAGTTATTAGATATATCAAACTGAAATGGCTGTTATAAACACCAAAATATTTAGAACTAAAAATGATTAAGATTAATAGGGGTGCCCAAACTTTTTCATAGGACTGTATATTCACATTTGGGATCTCCTATTGATCCCTGCGCCGCGCTCCGCCGTGCGATGGCAGAAATGAAATAGACAGTAAGTGCAGAGTTTCTTTACCCTCAGTTGCTGAAATATCGATCTCTGTGTATAAAAGGAGAAGTCATTGTCACCGGACGTTATTAAAGGGAGGAAATCAGTGACAACCAATATGGCCGACACAAGTATATATTCCCTGTTCCCAATACAATTTGTTGCCAGATTAGCTATTTACACACTATTACGCCCCATAGCAGCCCTACACATAGTATAATGTCCCATAGTGGCCCCTGCATACAGTATTATGTCCCATAGTGGCCCCGGCACACAGTATTATGCCCCATAGTGGCCCCTGCACACAGTATTATGCCTTATAGTGGCCCCTGCACACAGTATTGTACCCCATAGTGGCCCCTGTACACAGTATTATCCCCCATAGTGGCCCCTGCACACAGTATTATCCCCCATAGTGGCCCCTACACACAGTATTATGTCCCATAGTGACCCCTGCACACAGTATTATGCCCCATAGTGGCCCCTGCACACAGTATTATGCCTTATAGTGGCCCCTGCACACAGTATTGTACCCCATAGTGGCCCCTGTACACAGTATTATCCCCCATAGTGGCCCCTGCACACAGTATTATCCCCCATAGTGGCCCCTACACACAGTATTATGCCCCATAGTGGCCCCTGCACACAGTATTATCCCCCATAGTGGCCCCTGCACACAGTATTATCCCCCATAGTGGCCCCTGCACACAGTATTATCCCCCATAGTGGCCCCTGCACACAGTATTATGTCCCATAGTGACCCCTGCACACAGTATTATGCCCCATAGTGGCCCCTGCACACAGTATTATGCCTTATAGTGGCCCCTGCACACAGTATTGTACCCCATAGTGGCCCCTGTACACAGTATTATCCCCCATAGTGGCCCCTACACACAGTATTATGCCCCATAGTGGTTCCTGCACACAGTATTATCCCCCATAGTGGCCCCTGCACACAGTATTATCCCCCATAGTGGCCCCTGCACACAGTATTATCCCCCATAGTGGTCCCTGCACACAGTATTATCCCCCATAGTGGCCCCTGCACACAGTATTATCTCCCATAGTGGCCCCTGCACACAGTATTATGTCCCATAGTGGCCCCTGCACACAGTATTATGTCCCCATAGTGGCCCCTGTACACAGTATTATGCCCCATACTGCCCCCTGCACACAGTATTATCCCCCATAGTGGCCCCTGCACACAGTATTGTACCCCATAGTGGCCCCTGTACACAGTATTATCCCCCATAGTGGCCCCTGCACACAGTATTATCCCCCATAGTGGCCCCTACACACAGTATTATGCCCCATAGTGGTTCCTGCACACAGTATTATCCCCCATAGTGGCCCCTGCACACAGTATTATCCCCCATAGTGGCCCCTGCACACAGTATTATCCCCCATAGTGGTCCCTGCACACAGTATTATCCCCCATAGTGGCCCCTGCACACAGTATTATCTCCCATAGTGGCCCCTGCACACAGTATTATGTCCCATAGTGGCCCCTGCACACAGTATTATGTCCCCATAGTGGCCCCTGTACACAGTATTATGCCCCATACTGCCCCCTGCACACAGTATTATCCCCCATAGTGGCCCCTGCACACAGTATTATTCCCCATAGTGGCCCCTGCACACAGTATTATGCTCCACTGTGGACCACCCATGAACAATTATTATACTCTGGGGTCTTTTCAGAACCCAGAGTATAATAATCAGAAACACAGGGGAGTATACAAACAGTATACAAACATAAAAAACCCTGTTACTTACCTCTCCCTGGCATCGACGCACTCCCCGCTGATGTCGGCCATCTTCAGTGATGGAAGAGATGCCACTTGAGCTTGCATCGTGATGCATAAGTATGCAAGCCCAGCCCACGTGACATCTGTGACATCACCAAGTAGGCCTGAATCCCTCCTGGGGCGAGGAGATGTGAGTAACCCGCTGGAGTAACGCCAACAGGTCAGGAGCCCTATTTACTGACCCATCCCCCACTCCTGCTCACTGCTGCCTTGGCTTCTACAGATGGGGTAACATGGGCGGCCGTGTGCCGGAGGAGAATTCGGTAAGTAAATAGGGCCCTTGACTTGTTGGTGTTACTCCAGCAGGTTACGGCCTATTTAAAAAAAAATAAAAAATTTGGTAGCAGCTGCTACTCCGGTAGTCACGCCCCTTTGCATAAATACTATCTGCCTTGTATTAAGAGTCTGTGGCAAGAAGAGGTGAAGGACCCGCTGAGTAAGGTGGTCATGTGATCATGTGTGCAGGGGTCCTGCACCTACAACACTGGAAACTGGAGAGGTGTCCTGGAGGAGGGAAGAAGGAATACTCCACCTGACAGCATGCTCCCTACCTCTTCTACCTTATCATCAATATTCTGCCCAAAAAGTCCCAACTGGCCATAGCATTCACTTCCACCTCCCCTGACTGGCAGCAGCTTTCCCCCCATATGTCCTGCAATTCCTGCAAAGTCTCCCAGTGTCTGCAGTATTCTCCCTACCTCTCCCTCACTAGCTATATCATTTCCCTTATCTCCCCCCAGCGGTTACATTATTACCCCCACCCCATTTCCCTCACTGGTAACAGCATTCTCACCCACATCAGCTGCAGCTTTCTCCCCACTTTTCCTCCCCTGCGCACCCCTTTCCATAACCTTCTCCACCTATATAGCAAATTTTCCAGACATCGTTAGAAGTTATCATGGTGGTCTGGGCCAAATGGAGAATAAAAGTATATTGAATAACTCTGATTTTAGAAGAAGTCACCCATGAGTCACATAGTTATGGCTTCTGCCTGTGACTGAACATTGCTGTATTAAGTTGAGGACTCTACAGAGCACTTGGGTAGAGCTGATATCTGACCTCTGTATTGGTACTGTATGGCGGTATTATAAGTAGTAGAATAGTGCAGTCATCTACTCTGTACAGAAAGGAAAGGTGTACAAATGTATAACAGCGAAATAATATCTATAATAGAGAATACAGACATGAATTAAATATATATATGTATGTAGAGAGAGAAATGGCAGATATATAGATAGATAGATAGATAGATAGATAGATAGATAGATAGATAGATAGATAGATAGGAGATAGATAGATAGATAGATAGATAGATAGATAGATAGGAGATAGATAGATAGATAGATAGATAGATAGATAGATAGATAGATAGATAGGAGATAGATAGATAGATAGATAGATAGATAGATAGATAGATAGGAGATAGATAGATAGATAGATAGATAGATAGATAGGATAGATAGGAGATAGATAGATAGATAGATAGATAGATAGATAGATAGATAGGAGATAGATAGATAGATAGATAGATAAGAGATAGATAGATAGGAGATAAATAGATAGATAGGAGATAGATAGATAGATAGATAGATAGATAGATAGATAGGAGATAGATAGATAGATAGATAGATAGATAGATAGGAGATAGATAGATAGATAGATAGGAGATAGATAGATAGATAGATAGATAGATAGATAAGAGATAGATAGATAGATAGATAGATAGGAGATAGATAGATAGATAGATGATAGATAGATAGGAGATAGATAGATAGATAGATAGATAGGAGATAGATAGATAGATAGATAGATAGATAGATAGATAGATAGATAGACGGATAGATAGATAGATGATAGATAGATAGATAGATAAGAGATAGATAGATAGGAGATAAATAGATAGATAGGAGATAGATAGATAGATAGATAGATAGATAGATAGATAGATAGGAGATAGATAGATAGGAGATAGATAGATAGATAGATAGGAGATAGATAGATAGATAGATAGATAGATAGATAGATAGGAGATAGATAGATAGATAGATAGATAGATAGGAGATAGATAGATAGATAGATAGATAAGAGATAGATAGATAGGAGATAAATAGATAGATAGGAGATAGATAGATAGATAGATAGATAGATAGGAGATAGATAGATAGATAGATAGATAGATAGATAGGAGATAGATAGATAGATAGATAGATAGGAGATAGATAGATAGATAGATAGATAGATAGATAAGAGATAGATAGATAGATAGATAGATAGGAGATAGATAGATAGATAGATGATAGATAGATAGGAGATAGATAGATAGATAGATAGATAGATAGATAGATAGATAGATAGGAGATAGATAGATAGATAGATAGATAGATAGATAGACGGATAGATAGATAGATGATAGATAGATAGATAGATAAGAGATAGATAGATAGGAGATAAATAGATAGATAGGAGATAGATAGATAGATAGATAGATAGATAGATAGGAGATAGATAGATAGGAGATAGATAGATAGATAGATAGGAGATAGATAGATAGATAGATAGATAGATAGGAGATAGATAGATAGATAGATAGATAGATAGGAGATAGATAGATAGATAGATAGATAAGAGATAGATAGATAGATAGATAGATAGATAGATAGATAGGAGATAGATAGATAGATAGATGATAGATAGATAGGAGATAGATAGATAGATAGATAGATAGATAGATAGATAGATAGGAGATAGATAGATAGATAGATAGACGGATAGATAGATAGATAGATAGATAGATAGATAGATGATAGATAGATAGATAGATAGATAAGAGATAGATAGATAGATAGGAGATAAATAGATAGATAGGAGATAGATAGATAGATAGATAGATAGATAGATGATAGATAGATAGATAGATAGATAGATAGATAGATAGGAGATAGATAGATAGATAGATAGATAGATAGACGGATAGATAGATAGGAGATAGATAGATAGATAGATAGATAGATAGGAGATAGATAGATAGATAGGAGATAGATAGATAGATAGATAGATAGATAAGAGATAGATAGATAGATAGATAGATAGATAGATAGGAGATAGATAGATAGATAGATAGATGATAGATAGATAGGAGATAGATAGATAGATAGATAGGAGATAGATAGATAGATAGATAGATAGACGGATAGATAGATAGATAGATAGGAGATAGATAGATAGATAGATAGATAGGAGATAGATAGATAGATAGATAGATAGATAGATAGATAGATAGGAGATAGATAGATAGATAGATAGATAGATAGATAGGAGATAGATAGATAGATAGATAGATAGATAGATAGGAGATAGATAGATAGATAGATAGGAGATAGATAGATAGATAGATAGATAGGAGATAGATAGATAGATAGATAGACGGATAGATAGATAGATAGATAGATAGATAGGAGATAGATAGATAGGAGATAGATAGATAGATAGATAGATAGATAGGAGATAGATAGATAGATAGATAGATAGATAGATAGATAGGAGATAGATAGATAGATAGATAGATAGATAGATAGGAGATAGATAGATAGATAGATAGATAGATAGATAGATAGATAGGAGATAGATAGATAGATAGATAGATAGATAGCAGATAGATAGATAGATAGATAGATAGATAGATAGATAGATAATGTCTACATCAGGGCAGTGTTGGTGTAATTCTTGCCTTGTTGATCCATAGTCGGGGTCCCCTGGCTGTATACTGCGGGGTGCTGACATAAGTATACACTGTGTGCACTCCCTCTGCTCCTCAGGACGGTGATTCTGCAGCCAGCGGTGTCTCCTCTGTGTTAATAAACCCCTGTGTGATGATGGATGCTCCGGCTCAGGAGATGCTCAAGGACTTGTAAGTGGAATCTGCAGGCGGCCTCATCCATAACATGCTCACCTTAACCCTTCAGACACCGTAGACGTCCCCAGAACATGAGTGGATATCTGTATCGGTGACCTCATCCTGATGGATGACATCATTATCTGACTGCAATCACATGGCAGATTACTTCTCTACGACTGTCCTTTATATCTGAAAGGGGTTTTCTGAGATCCACGTGTAGGCCATCACAGCAGGCCCATTCAGAGGGACGGAAGAGATTTTCCTTGTAGAAATTTCTGCAACAAATCTGCCTTGTGTGAACTATGCAATATATAGAAATCTAAGTATCATGGAGATCATCAGGGTAATACAGCCAAGGAGACCCTAAGACACCTATGACATCTCCTTGTCGATTTCAATTTGCAGTTTCCTCCCAAATATCAGCAATATGGGCAGATTTATTTGTTTCCCATTAATGGTGTGTAGGGATCTTAAAGGGGTTGTCTAATTTAAACACATGCTCAGAATGGGTTAAAAAAGGAGCAGTACCCATGTCACTGATCCCTTGCCACTGGCACTGCCCGGGTCCCTGCTGGTTTCTGTCTCCTGGTCTTCACAAACAGGAAGTGCCATAAAATGCCCTCAGCCAATCAGGGAGTGAGGCGGGTCACGGCTATTGAAAGGGATTGGCTGAGCAGTTATTTCATGAGGGGTCAGGAAATAGAGGCCAGCAGGGACCAGACAGTGTCCTGGGGGAGGAGTCAGTCCCGCCCCTTTTAAAAAAACAGACGTTTCCTTGCCTTTATTTTAATATTTTCGCCACATATGTTTAGAAAAACAAACAAAATAAAAAACACAACAAAACAAACAAACAAACAAAAAATTAATTATAGGGTTTAAATGTCTGTGTACCATAAAAACAAAAATGTGTCTGGTCAGGGAAATTGGCCCAGTCATGAAGTGGTTAATGAACTTTCTTCAATTCAGGAAATTGAGAACATCCCAAATAATAGAACCCAAAGAAGTAACTCTTCTTATAGTAGGGGCATTTAAGCCCCACCCCTGAGTTTCTTGGTATACACCCCCGAGGGGCAATCTCAAGTAAATCAGGATTGTTGGCTTCTATGCAGCCTACTGAGTCATTAACAGGGATTTGGGACCACTGGGGAACCATTATGTGTATAGTGGGGTATCGGCAGCGAGGTGGCTCAGTGGTTAGCACTGTCACTTTGTGTATCTGGGTTCGAATCCATCTTTGCATTACGGAGCAATGGCCAAATGTGTTTCTGTTTCCTGAATTTTGTGACCCCTCCTCGATCTACTGATTATATATATTGGATTGACACATAGCATCTGCGGGGACTTAGACTCCCCCTATTACTAATACCCTCGTAGGCGTCTATCATGACAGTCCTAAATATATATATATACTGTAGATATACAATGCACTGGTTGTAAAGGAATAAGTGATGCTGCGTCGAGGCCGTAGTCGCTGACTACCAGCTCTTTTATAAGTCAGGTTTCCGTGTTAATAATTTACCAGTGTTCAGGCGAATCCCTTCATGTGCGCCGGAGCCTTCGCTGTGTTAAGCAGAAGCTTCGGAAGTAAATCAATATATAGAAATATTGCAGTGATCTCTCCGAGCCGCACCTCCCTGCAGACCCGGAGCCTTTCATTCCTCGCACACCAAATCGCCAACTTGGGATTACTACCTCCCGGCTCTTGAGTCATTAACTCTTTTCTGCCTGGAAAGGAGTAATGCCTAGGCTTATAGTGGGTATAAAAAGGAATTTTCACCACCTCCACCTTTGAATCCTGTAATAGTCACCGCTTTGCTGATTCCAGAACAGGTGGAATTTTTTCTCTAGCCCTCACCATTCCTGAGCAATCAAGGTTGTTAGTTTCAGCACTAATATGCTAATGTGGTTGCCTACTGGCAGGTGGGTGGTTCTAGTAGACAGACAGGGACCGCCCACCTTACAGTAGGCAACTGCACTGATTGCTCGGGATCGGTAGGGAGTAGAGAAAAAATTCCAGCTGTGCCAGAATCAGTGGAACGGCACCTATGAAAGAAAGCAGAGTTGGAGTTGGTGGAGGTGGTGAAAGGTTCTCTTTAAAGGGCACCCTATGTCCAATGCAGTGGAGGCATCAAGATTAAAGGGGTTGTCCAGGAACTTCATTTTACCTTGATTCTGCATCATGGACTGTCCTGGTTCAGACCCCCATCACATGATCAGAACTAGACCCCTCCCTCCTCTACCGATCACACAGCTACTCCCCTTAGAAGTGTGAACAAGAGAAGAAGGAAGGGGTGGAGTGACCTAAGGGTTGGGGGCCTGTTCTAATCACATGACACGGGGTTGGTCCATGATCAAGAATCCGCCAGATAAATCAAGACAAATTTAACCCCCAGCCCCCTTTATTGTGACCCCAGAGTTGCATGAATTCAGATTTTTAGTGATAAGATCCACCATCATGTGCTTACAGCACTCGGCCTGCAGGGGGAGAACAAGAGTCTGTGAGCTATATAGATATTTTCTGACTTTGTCTAGTGAAGAGACTGCTTCTGTCTTCCTTCCTCCATGCTTTATACTGCAGCTCTGCTTCTTTAGATTGGCTGCTGTGTATAAGCCCAGGCTCAGCGGGGTGTAAGTACATGGAAAACGCAATTCCATATTCATAAACTCTGGCACTAGTGAGGAAGAGATGATCCTATATTGGATTGGAGGAGGAGCCTCTATTCATGGGAGGAGCCTGGAGATACAGGAAGTAGAGATATTTCTAAGCCAAATTAAAGGGACATTGCACTGATCCACTGTGTGCATGGAATAATATAGAGCTTCATTACGCAAGAGATGGCCCCATGATTGGACGTTACACGTTGGATCCATTTTATGTGGAGTTCCCCTTTAATATTCTGTACACCTGAATTTTCTCTTATTCGCAGCATCAGTTTACCGTATCACATTATACTTGACATTATCTTCCGGCTTACCCACAATGCACCTCGCGCTGCCTCCCGATTCCCAGTCCAGCATTGTGCATTCCTAGCGTAGTCTTGACTTAAGTGAAATTGCCACTTTCCGGGGATATCATTATCTCTCGGTTCCTACTGAGGTCAGGCCCTGTGGCGGCTCAGATAACAAAGAAATTGGAATGGGAATGTTACGCGCCGATAAATTAAATGACATGGGAATCAATAGGAGACTTTTAAAATCCTTCCGACCGTCGGCGGGGAGCCTCTTCCGAAATTCCTGGGGGAGGGTTATTTAATGAAACGCGTCCACGTACACGCGGAGCTTACAGAACACTGACAACGTGTGCTGAGGGATCACTGAGGAAGATCCTTGTATTGATTAGTAGCGCCGTAAAGGTAATGAGTATGTATAAAGTACCTTATTTAAAGGGGAAGTCCATATTTAAAGGGCAACTCCGGTTACAATTCTTATTGGTACTAATGACTACTGTAAATGTCTCTTAGTCATATAGTAAAAAAATTTAGAAAAATAAGCTTTAAATTTTATTCCCATCATGCTCAGAATGGAGCTTAGACTCAATTTTGCTGGGTGGAGCTTATTCCAGTGCTCACTGCTGCCACCTGCTGATGAAAGTAGTGGTTAGAATGGCAGCTGTATCACCTAACAGCTCTTAGGCATTGTGATAACTACTCTTTTAATATAGGGAAGGTTGTCACAGCTCCGCCCCTTTCTTCCAGGAACTTTAGCACATCTTTAGCAAATATCTGTGCAAATTGCTTTGGTTGCATTACCCAGCTGTAAACTTCTTGCGGCTTTTTTTTGCCACGTTTTGCATCACCGCTAAATTCTCGCTTTCCCTTAAAATTGCTGAGTAATTTACACACTAATTGGTAATGAGATTGCAAATTACAAGGAGCAGCCATAATGAAAACCTGGCGTAATTACCAGGAGATAATAAAATCAAAGCCTTATGTTCGGCTAAATTAATTACATTTTTAAAGGGACCCCGCAGCCAAAACTAACGGCTTCCTTCTATTATGCAAATACTGCAGTGCATCATGGGCGATGGGAGTCTCTCCATAAGTTAAGTGGCCTGTTATCATCTTATATATGGCTGGGTTTCTGACAAGTCCCAGACCACAGAAATTTCTGGCATTCATGGTCATATCTGTTGGCAAGATGGTTAGAGAAAATTTTTAAAATTTTGCAAAATTTTTAACTATTTTTGAAAATTTTTTTATTCTATTTTATGCAAATTTTAATAGGATTATTTATATGGAATAGGTGTCTGACTGCAGGGGGTACAACCACCGCAAATCCGGGCAATTATAATATTTGGAGTCCGTGAGGGTTCTAGGCAAGTAGAGCAGTATTGTGCACCCTCGGACCCCCAGTTTATTCACTTCTGTGGGACTGGTGGAGAAGTGAATGGAGCGGAAGATGAGCCACCTGCAAAATTATGGGAGCACCCAAGGACTCTTTCTTCACAATCACTGGGGTCTTGGTGGTTGGTGCACTGGACATCCCCTTGAAATACAGCAGAGCTCCATATTTGATCATAACTTTGGGGTCCTTCAGTAGTCTACATGGGTGGGAGACCCATAGCAGCAATATGAAGAAGACCTTATGATATCACCGCCACGCCTAACCACTCGCAACAGGGTTCGACTGTCCCCATCCCATATCCATGACTTGCTACCATTGCAGCAGTGGTGGTGACCACGTTGATCTAGACGTTCTGATCGGTTCCTCTCTCTCTCCAGGAACCCCACGAGTTCCCTTTATAGCTTGTCCTTACATCTTGTCCATAACCATAACTCGATTCAACGCGGTCCCGGTACAAAAGACTAGTCCATGGGTGTCCATAGACCTCCGCAGCGGTGGACCGAAGCCTCATTCTAAGGTGATGGATCTTCATCTTCTGTGCAGGTCTCAGTCCTGGATTTTCAGAAGCCACTTGACAATGTCTAAGACACTTTCCGCAAACTGTAGATTTCTTCTTTTGTCTGAATTCTCACCTTTTACAGACACGAGTGTTTTTTTTATTAGGTAGCTGAAGGAGAGAACACGTTGCCTGAAGTCGCCCGCAGGTCCTACTGTTTTAGTGTCACATCAAGATGGAAATTAGAGAGAGAAGCGAAAGAGTTTTCATCAAGGTGTGAAAATCAATGAGAGTCTATGTCGCCTGGTAACTTGTCACTCCTGGAGGTTCTCACATTGTCTATGATGTTCCCTCGCCTCTCATCCCCTAAATTTACAGCTGCATCATCTGAACACTGAGCTAGTCCCTACCTATAGCAAGAATGGTACAGGCCGTGGCATTTTATTTCTATATTGATATGGTTCAGGGGCATAACTAGAAAAGACTGGGCCCCATAGCAAATTTTTGACTTGGATCCCCCCACTCCCACTGGCACGTGCTCCCCTTTCCTTGCCCTACATGGTATAATGCCCCATTTGCACACAGTACACAGTAATGCCCCTTCATAAGGTATAATGTCCCTGTCATGTACGGACCGTGCTAGCACATGACATGTGCGGCTGTCAGCGTTCAATTCATTCTACTCACACTGCAATCTGAGCGTAACTCGTACCCCAACACAGCCCACGCATCCCAAATACACGCTGCCGCCACCACTGACTTTGAGCTCAGCAGAAACCATGCTCACCTATACACGCATCTCTCCAACAGTCAGATGCAAACACACTTCAAAAAGGTAATGTTTCATACAGCAACACAAAGTAACCTTAAATTTAACAATTTAACACCCAAAGGGTTCAGTGCTGTGTATATGGAAAACACAAGGGAAACAAAATGACTAGGGTTGAGCGATCGGGAAAGATCGGATACCAATCGGCGATCGAGCAAATTTCATGATCGGGGTCGGCTGGAAAATAATCGAAAATCGGATTTTAAAAACGATCCTGAAATCTCAAGATCGACTCAACCCTAAAAATGACAAACAAGCAAATAGTTCTAAAAATAATGGGAGAAACATAGAATAAAGCTAATTCTCAGAGTCATTTTCGGTTCCATGGTGCCTGGAGGATCTGTGATGGAAAAATGGGAACAACTGGCTATCTAGATGGCTCCAGCATAGCCGTACCCCCTGCCAGGGTGCACCCCCATTACTACACCCTAAGGTGGGGGAAACTAATTCATTAGTGCCTGGAAAAGTTGGAATAGTTTGCTACCTAAGTAGCCTCTGAGGTTAACCTCAAATTACAACAACCTCTTTTCATGCCGTCTGGGCACTAGTCATAAAGATCATCTGGACCCCCCATCATCAAATTTTAGAAGAAATAAGAATGGGGGAGATATACCGCTGTATATGGTGTCTTTAAGACGTGTACCCCTCTCCCCACGCAGTACAAATTCAGCACATTCAATACTGAACTATTGTTTATGAGCTTCTGCACCGGTTCCAGATGTTTCATGATACAAGATATTGTTCCAATAGAAGAAAAAAAAAATCTGCAAACACTCAGCAGCCCCGCAGGCGTCCCCCAGGGCTGAGAGGATACACCAAGGAATGTAGTAGTGACAAATCCGGAGGGAGCTCGGCGCCGCTCGTCTCTGTTTGATGTCGCTTTCTTTCATCTTGTTTTCCCTGGTCATCAATGAGAGGGACAGATGGGAGCAACATGAAACTGCTCTCAAACCGTGAGCGAGGAGGTGGCGGAATTAATCACCGGCTAGAAGATGTTTGTTCAGCTTCATTTTGTTTATTTCGATTCTCGGGAGCGAATCGTTAAGTAACAATTAATGGGACATAATGGGGATTGAGAGGGACGTCTGCAGCTCATTGCGTGCACCTCATTGTGTGCACCCTATTAGGACACATGGAGGTAATAGAGGACAATGTCTAGGAGTCAGGACAGCAGTGGGAACCCGTAGTCTACACTAGAGGGAGCATATGGAGGATACATCTTCGATTGTCTTCCCTTAGCTCCCCCTGGTGGTGACTGCAGTAACGCAGAATTGGATCATTTAAGTTTGTGCAGGTTATTCAGAGATTTGACTGAGAAAATACAATTAAATAATTAATATTTAATGAACTGGCGCAGAATTTGGGATTCATTTATATAAAATAAACCACTTCCACCCTTGTGACTCTATCCCATTGCTGTCTGCTTCACTTCGGAATGCTATATTAGCCCTTCCATCCCCATATAGTCACTCTGCTACTATACCGCTGATTGTTACGCACGCATTTTATTCTTTTTATCATTTCACCATAATAGAAATTTAATCGACCCCGGACCTGTGGCGAATAACCATAGAAAACGCTCAAAAACATAATAAACACAATAGAGTTTTTGTCACCGCGCCAATAACGTGATCTTTTCAATGCTCCATGCGGCGGTGATACTTGTCTGCTCGGGCTGACGGTAATTGATCTGTCATTTTATTGGTTCTTATTACGCTTCAAGGGACAAGTAGAAAATAAATAACAAACACAAATGAAAAGCAATTAATCTGCAATTGTTACGCCGGGTGATTAATTACAAGGCGCTCCCGAGTGTCTCGCTACTCCAGTCAGCTGGATGGGCTACAGAGCGCGCTCCTCTGTTACCGCCACTGTCAGGGCCATCGCATTTCATTGAAATAAGAGGATGTTTTGTCAGTTTGTGAATTCACGCTTTTTATCCTGTAAATCTGGCTACATCAGTCATGTCATGTAGCTGACAGTTCTCTGTCGGCAAAAATAATGTGATTCTTACCGA
Source organism: Leptodactylus fuscus (assembly GCF_031893055.1). NCBI lineage: Eukaryota > Metazoa > Chordata > Amphibia > Anura > Leptodactylidae > Leptodactylus > Leptodactylus fuscus. The sequence goes on along the minus strand of NC_134270.1, from coordinate 169,269,016 downwards.
CCAAATGATAAAAATGTTGTCTGGGTGTGTGAGAAGTAGGTGCATACGCTATATACTGGAGTGCGGACAGAAACTACAGCTATACATTATATATACTGCTCTATAGGGTGCAACAGGTGTGACCTATTCATATAACACTAGGGTTGAGCGATCGGGATCGGAAAAGATCGGATTCTGATCGGCGATCGAGCAAATTTCATGATCGGGATTGGCTGGAAAATGATCGCAAATCGGATTTTGAAGTCAATCCTGAAATCTGAAGATCGGCTCAATCCTATATAACACTGCCCCCATGTACAAGAATATAGCTACTATAATACTACTCCTATGTACAAGAATATAACTACTATAATACTGCCCCCATGTACAAGAATATAACTTCTATAATACTGCTCCTATGTACAAGAATATAACTACTATAATACTGCCTCCTATGTACAAGAATATAACTACTATAATACTAATCCTATGTACAAGAATATAACTACTATAATACTGCTCCTATGTACAAGAATATAACTACTATAATACTACTCCTATGTACAAGAATATAACTACTATAATACTGCTCCTATGTACAAGAATATAACTACTATAATACTACTCCTATGTACAAGAATATAACTACTATAATACTGCCCCATGTACAAGAATATAACTACTACAATACTACTCCTATGTACAAGAATATAACTACTATAATACTGCCCCATGTACAAGAATATAACTACTACAATACTACCTCCTATGTACAAGAATATAACTACTATAATACTACTCCTATGTACAAGAATATAACTACTATAATACTGCCCCATGTACAAGAATATAACTACTATAATACTACCTCCTATGTATAAGAATATAACTACTATAATACTGCTCCTATGTACAAGAATATAACTACTATAATACTACTCCTATGTACAAGAATATAACTACTATAATACTATTCCTATGTACAAGAATACAACTACTATAATACTGCTCCAGTGTACAAGAATATAACTACTATAATACTATTCCTATGTACAAGAATACAACTACTATAATACTGCTCCAGTGTACAAGAATATAACTGCTATAATACCGCTCCCTATCATATAATTGCTCTGTATGGCGGTACTATACTTTATCTCCTGAATTGCTCACACATGGCGCTGTAGATTCTACTTGTCAGTGATAATCACCGGGCAGATCTTTCTGTGACTTAGGAGATGAATGGCCTACATGTAAATGTGCAGTTCGCTGTCTCCATCTTATATCCGTCTTTCGGGCTGATCAATCACCTGATATGATAAGCTGATGTCTTGGTAATGTGACAGAGAATGATAGGCAGCAGATTTATGAGAAGTCTTCCCGAAATGTCAGGGTACGTTGCGTTAGATGAATAAGTAGATTGCCTCAAGAGAGATATATTGACTCGCAGATGTAGAATAAGATGAAGGGGATGGTGCGGTGGGGGAGGGGCTGACCTGTCCGCACTTCTGTTATCTACCAAGGGAAAAATCTATAAGAATGAAAATTCCCAAGGTCAAAATATCTCTCATTTCCCTTTCCTGGGCAATCTTATACATGTTGTTGTTATAGGTATACGCCCCCGCTTAAATTAATCAGCCTAAATTGCTATATTGTGGGAGGGGCTACTGTATAATGAACCAATCCGTGAAGGTTTGCTGTACCTGCTGATAGTTGTAGTACCACAACACCCATAAATCCATTTCTATGCGTTTCCGTTCCTAATAGAAAGTTGCGCCTTGCCATAAATCACACCGGAAGGTTTTCTTGGTCTCGGGTTGTCAGCCGATAGCTCCGTGACTGTTGAATCTATAAGAACGATCTCTCGCTGTTCGTGGCCTGCGCTGACTAATTTCTGGATATGTGACATTGTTTTTCGCCCCTGGCTAATGCAACTCGTGTGGATAAGGCAGTGATTCATAATTCTTATAAAGCCGCGTTCCCGACGAGGAAGGAGCAGAATAGAGGAATAATGATTCCCAATATTAATGAATTACTGCACAGAACAAAGACCCGGGGGGGAGGGGGGCGGTGGCGACAGGAAATGGCGGCTTCTCTGGAGAGCCTGGATCATGTTTGAGTATGTAGCTATGTATATACATAACATAGTATAAGGATGTGATATACGGATTGGGTAGACATTAGGCCTCCCTCACCGCCCACTCCAGTAATAAAGTAGTGGTTAGGGAGGTAGCTTGCTGGATCAGAAACCTTCCTCCTAGCACCGTGTGCAATGGGGGCAGCCTGCTGTAACAGAAACCTTCCTCCTAGCACCATGTGTAATGGAGGCAGCCTGCTGGATAAAAAACCTTCCTCCTAGCACCATGTGTAATGGAGTAGCTTGCTGGATGAGAAACCTTCCTCCTAGCAGTGTGTGTAATACTTGCTGGATCAGAACCCTTCCTTCTAGCACCGTGTGTAATGGAGGCAGCCTGCTGGATCAGAAACCTTCCTCCTAGCACTGTGTGTAATGGAGGAGCTTGCTGGATCAGAAACCTTCCTCCTAGAACTATTTGTAATGGAGTAGCTTGCTGGATCAGAAACCTTCCTCCTAGCAGTGTGTGTAATACTTGCTGGATCAGAAACCTTCCTCCTAGCACCGTGTGCAATGGGGGCAGCCTGCTGAACAGAAACCTTCCTCCTAGCACTGTGTGTAATGGAGGCAGCCTGCTGGATCAAAAACCTTCCTCCTAGCACCATGTGTAATGGAGTAGCTTGCTGGATCAGAAACCTTCCTCCTAGCACTGTGTGTAATGGAGGAGCTTGCTGGATCAGAAACCTTCCTCCTAGAACTGTGTATAATGGAGGCAGCTTCTGGATCAGAAACCTTACTCCTAGCACCGTGAGTAATGGAGGCAGCCTGCTGGATCAGAAACCTTCCTCTGCTGCTCTATATGTAAAAATGATCAGGCATACCAAGCCCCGCCTCTTTATTCAGCCCCACCCATTCTCTAATTTCCTAGTAGGCTGTTCTATAGGTGTAATGTCCCTTTAAGCCATGACTTAACCTTTACTTGTGACTACAATAGCGCCCTCTACTACACTTCTATGAAGACATCTGTTCCATGCTCTAATTTAAAGGGGCGCCTTCCGGGACCAGTTCCTTTTAAGTTTACCCCAGATGTTGTGTTTTATGAATGAGTCTTATTTTGTCGTCCTCCTCTTTTTGCAGCGCTCGGCAATGTTTACACGAGCAAATAAGCACCGCATCATAATTCAGACATCAAAGACTCGCAGGAGATGTGCGTCCCGCCGTCCCCGCGACTCCCTCATGTCACAACAGCCGAATAAAACGTTTCCATTTTGTCTATTACGGCTTCTGCGGTGTAATAAGAAACGTGATGGCGTCTCCTGCTATTCCTAATGAGCTTATTATATAGCCATGGAAATCCCGCCAGCAGTTACGGAAATGGCGCAGAGTACTGCATGCGCACGCGGGGGGTGGGGTGGGGGGGAAAGCTTATATATATATATTATAGTGCAATTTTACATGACACGGACATATAGAGGACACTGAGATTCCCTTTGCCCTAAAATTGTGTTTTCTTTTTATCCCCCCCAACCAATCCTTCAAGTCTGCAGCGAGTCCTATCCATACCCTACAGTCGTTGTTAGGCCTTAAAGGACTTGTCCAGTCTTACGTCATTATATAACGAAATTTTACCATTTTCAAGATCTCTGTTTGCTGTCAATGAACGGGGTCATAACCTAGTCATCACCTGGTCATGTTCGATTTGGGTATTCCAACTAGCATATCACTAAGATATAAGGGACCCCCAGCAAACCTCAGGAGGAAGGTGATGAACTAAGTTTTTCCCAGGACCTCCCCCCCCCACCTGTAAAGTAAACAATAGCCGACCCATTCCCTATGCTCCAGGGTATAAGTGCTGCGGCCCCTTGATTTCCAGGATCGGTATTGGACCTGCAGTCATGCATATCATAGCTATATGTCATTGCTTTTGCAAAATCAGGGTATCCCTTTAAGAATAGGTTCGATAACATCTCAACTCTAGATATTAGGTCGCTTCTACCTAAGCAATTGCATAGGTTGCAGCAATGGAGTTTCACCCCATATATCATAGTCATTTAGTATTTTAGCTTTTCCCCCTCCTCTTGACTACCTGACTACAAGCCCCTGCTGCTGAGTTGCCCCATATAAAGGGGCTGGGGGTATCAGCTGGATAGTCAGTTTTCTATATTCCAGTATCAGTGACCGCCTGACCCTGCATGAGCTTCAACCGCCTGCACAGGTTATAACAGACCGCACAAGAAACCGCCAGGGCTCCTGTGACTACAGATACCCGGGGGGGTCACCGACCATTTTAACCTACTGATACCTACAGGGGGAGACAGAATGGCGATGAATAACCCCTCTCCATGTCAATTTTGCCCTGAGTGCCCCCCGTCACAGAAGTCATTCAGTACAGTCAGTCTATTGGACGAGAAGCGGACCCTCACCCAAACGGCCACCCCTCCCTGTGACTACTTAACCCTCTCCCTCATCAGTTCCATTTGCTTCTGTCCGCCCCTCGGCCTTGTGGCCCTCTTTTTCTCCTTGAAGGTAAGAGACTGACAGATGAATTTGCTAAAGTTACAAACTGATGTAGAAAAGCGGCCAAATTAGGTCCAAAAATATACCGCCATATGTATGTATAGACCATACCATACACGCCATATGTGGTAACCGCGCCATTTTGGGTATTTTTCACCTGTGATATTTTCAACAGTCTTGTAGATAGTTGCAATCCGCTGAGCTATGACATCATCACACGTTATATAATCGGTATTATATAACAATCGTATTTCCGTCATTTTTCTTTCCCTCCAGGCACGACAGTGCGCGAGTCGAGGCGACATCACCATGGCGGACAAGTATTCGTTCCTCGCCTATATAGCCAACAGTGTGGTGTTGGTTGCGGAATTTTTATTCTGGACTTTGCTCTTCCTATTACTGTTCCACCAGGAGACGCGCACCTCGCTTTTTGAGCTGAACATTGCTAACCTCACACAAGCTTTCAATGCCACAAAGTAAAAGGAATGGCGTCTTATGTCGGCGCCGCGTCGGAAAAAGATTATAAAAAGCGAAACTGAAAAATTGGAAATCAAAGCGTTTGTGCCTTGTATGTTTCATGAAAGTCAGAAAATTCTGGAGGGCAGCGAACAAAGAGACTGGGAAATGTGGGTGTAAGAGGGTAGAAAGCCACCAGGGATGTGGGGCGGGGTAGTTGTTATGGGGTGGGGTAGTTATTATGGGGCAGGGCAATTATTATGGGATGGAGTAGTTATTATGGGGTGGGGTAGTTATTATGGGGTGGGGTAGTTATTATGGGGTGGGGTAGTTATTTGGCGGGGTAGTTATTATAGGGCAGGGTAGTTATTACGGAGCGGGGTAGTTAATATTGGGGTGGGGTAGTTGTTATAGGGCGGGGTAGTTATTATGGGGCTGGGTAGTTATTATAGGGCGGGGTAGTTATTATGGGGCAGGGTAGTTATTATGGGGCGGGGTAGTTATTATAGGGCAGGGTAGTTATTATGGGGCAGGGTAGTTATTATAGGGCAGGGTAGTTATTATGGGGCGGGGTAGTTATTATGGGGTAGGGTAGTTATTATAGGGCGGGGTAGTTATTATAGGGCGGGGTAGTTATTATGGGGTGGGGTAGTTATTATGGGGCAGGGTAGTTATTATAGGGCTAGGTAGTTATTATAGGGCAGGGTAGTTATTATGGGGTGGGGTAGTTATTATAGGGCTAGGTAGTTATTATGGGGCAGGGTAGATAATATTGAGGTGGGGTAGTTATTATGGGGTGGGGTAGTTATTATGGGGCTAGGTAGTTATTATGGGACAAGGTAGTTATTATGGGGCGGGGTAGTTATTATGGGGCGGGGTAGTTATTATGGGGTGGGGTAGTTATTATATGGAGGGGTAGTTATTATGGGACAAGGTAGTTATTATGGGGCGGGGTAGTTATTATGGGGTGGGGTAGTTATTATGGGACTAGGTAGTTATTATGGGGCAGGGTAGTTATTATGGGGTGGGGTAGTTATTATGGGGCGGGGTAGTTATTATGGGGCTAGGTAGTTATTATGGGGCGGGGTAGTTATTATGGGGCAGGGTAGTTATTATGGGGCGGGGGAGTTATTATGAGGCAGGGTAGTTATTATGGGGTGGGGTAGTTATTATAGGGAAGGGTAGTTATGATGGGGTGGGGTAGTTATTATGGGGCGGGGTAGTTAATAATGGGGTGGGGTAGTTATTATAGGGCAGGGTAGTTATTATGGGGTGGGGTAGTTATCATGGGGTGGGGTAGTTATTATGGGGTGGGGTAGTTATTATGGGGCAGGGTAGTTATTATAGGGCTAGGTAGTTATTATGGTGCAGGGTAGTTATTATGGGGTGGGGTAGTTATTATGGGGCAGGGTAGTTATTATGGGGCAGGGTAGTTATTATGGGGTGGAGTAGTTATTATAGGGCAGGGTAGTTATGGGGTGGGGTAGTTATTATAGGGCTAGGTAGTTATTATGGGACAAGGTAGTTATTATGGGGCGGGGTAGTTATTATGGGGTGGGGTAGTTATTATGGGGCATGGTAGTTATTATGGGGTGGGGTAGTTATTATGGGGCAGGGTAGTTATTATGGGGCATGGTAGTTATTATGGGGTGGGGTAGTTATTATGGGACAAGGTAGTTATTATGGGGTGGGGTAGTTATTATGGGGTGGGGTAGTTATTATGGGGTGGGGTAGTTATTATGGGGCAGGGTAGTTATTATGGGGCGGGGTAGTTATTATGGGGCGGAGTAGTTATTATGGGGTGGGGTAGTTATTATGGGGTGGGGTAGTTATTATGGGGCAGGGTAGTTATTATGGGGCGGGGTAGTTATTATGGGGTGGGGTAGTTATTATGGGGCAGGGTAGTTATTATGGGGTGGGGTAGTTATTTTAGGACTTGGCATTTATTATGGGACTGAGACCCTACAGGACTGCTGAACCTGGGACAGAACCGACATTGGCTTAAAGGGATTGTCCGTCTTTTCAATGAGCTGCTCCCCGGTGACCACTTCTGACCAAATACTCCTCAATGGCTAAGGGTATATTCACATGACAGAATTTGGTGCTGAATTTGATTGAGGTAGATTCTGCTTCAAAATCCCCTCCATTATCCGCCTACTACCAACCTCCAATGATTTCAATGGGAGACAGAGGCTGGATTGTTTCTATAGGTAATAAGCGTCATACTTGATCTTCAGGTGGACACCGCCTGATAGCTCCCATTGAACTGAATGGGAGGTGGAAAAATACTGCAAAATTTGCAGCAAAATATGGTCAAGTGGGAAAAATGAGCTTCCAATTCCAGAAGGAGGAGGAGCCTAATTGATAAAGCCCCGCCTTCCCCATAGACAGAACGTATATGTTCAGTAGTGGCGAGTTTACTTATTATCTAATGTGTGTGGCCGCCATCTTGATCATTGAGGTTGGAGGATGGGGGGGTGCACACATGGGGAGTCAGTGGAATATTCTCAATGTACCCCCAGTAGATACAGCATCTGATATTATACAGTTCTCTCACATCGTCCTTCCAATCTCCATAGACGCAACGCAGACCACCGTGAACTGAAGCACAAGCAATAGTTTGTTAACTCGTGGAAATTGGTTTCCCAGCAGCAGCTCCAGAATGAAATCTCCGATTCATTGTATATTAGGGAATTGCATATTAGTATTAGAGATATGCTGCATGTGTACAATGTATCAGCTTCTTAAAGGCAAAGATAGACTTTAAATGTAACGTGTCAGAAATTAGTTTAAGATGAAACTTCCCTTTAAGACATGTAACATTGTATAGTATTTAGGACGAAATATACTGTATATGGTATAAATGTCAGATACAGATTTGTAGAGATAGATAGATAGATAGATAGATAGATAGGAGATAGATAGATAGATAGATAGATAGGAGATAGATAGATAGATAGATAGATAGATAGATAGATAGATAGATAGGAGATAGATAGATAGATAGATAGATAGGAGATAGATAGATAGATAGATAGATAGATAGATAGGAGATAGATAGATAGATAGATAGATAGATAGATAGATAGATAGGAGATAGATAGATAGATAGATAGATAGATAGATAGATAGATAGGAGATAGATAGATAGATAGATAGGAGATAGATAGATAGATAGATAGATAGATAGGAGATAGATAGATAGATAGATAGATAGATAGATAGATGATAGATAGATAGATAGATAGATAGATAGATGATAGATAGATAGCAGATAGATAGATAGATAGATAGATAGATAGGAGATAGATAGATAGATAGATAGATAGATAGATAGATAGATAGGAGATAGATAGATAGATAGATAGATAGATAGGAGATAGATAGATAGATAGATAGATAGATAGATAGATAGGAGATAGATAGATAGATAGATAGATAGGAGATAGATAGATAGATAGATAGGAGATAGATAGATAGATAGCAGATAGATAGATAGATAGATAGATAGATAGATAGATAGATAGATAGATAGGAGATAGATAGATAGATAGATAGATAGATAGATGATAGATAGATATATAGATAGATAGGGGATAGATAGATAGATAGATAGATAGATAGGAGATAGATAGATGATGATAGATAGATAGATAGATAGATAGATAGATAGATAGATAGATAGATAGATAGGAGATAGATAGATAGGAGATAGATAGATAGATAGATAGATAGATAGATAGATAGATAGATAGGAGATAGATAGATAGATAGATAGATAGGAGATAGATAGATAGATAGATAGATAGATAGATAGATAGATAGATAGAAGTATCACATATCGGGTTAGTCTCAGGACCTTGCCATGATATTACCATCCTCTCCATTATTACTATTGCTCCTCGTCTAGTTTATCCCTCCTGCACTATAAATATATAAAACATTGCTTTAAATCCCCAGGACACAGGAGCAAAACCATCTTATTAAAGGGAAGTGGTCACAGGTAATATCTACAGGCGGGATGTTATAGAGCAGGAGGATATAATAGAATATATGCTATAATATTTAATATAAGATTCGGTATACTGTGTTATGTATTTATTTCTTTGCTCATTTTTAGCTTAGGAGTCCAGGGGGCGGTCCTATTAGTGATTGACAACTATCTCTGAAAGCAAACTTATACAGCATAGGCTGTCAGTGACTGATAGAAGCCGACCACTGGGCGTCTCAGCAAAGAATAGGCAGAGATGTCAATGGATAAAAAACAGGTTGTACTGAATTATCACCCATACACTTATATGCAATCAATTCTGCTCCATAACATGATGTCTACACATTGGACACTCTTTACAATCTGTACTGCTCATCCTGCTCTATATCATACTGCCTACAGATAGGACACTATATACAACCCATTCTGCTCTATACCATGATGTCTACACATTGGGTACTCTATACAACGTGTACTGCTCCTCCTGCTCTATAACATACTACTTGCAGATAGGACACTATATACAACCTGTTCTGCTCTATACCATGATGTCTACACATTGGACACTATATACAACCTGTTCTGCTCCTCCTGCTCTATAACCTACTACCTGCAGATAGGACACTATATACAACCTGTTCTGCTCTATACCATGATATGTACACATTGGACACTATATACAACCTGTACTGCTCCTCCTGCTCTATATCATACTACCTGCAGATAGGACACTATATACAACCTGTCCTCCTCCTGCTATATTACATACTACCTGCAGATAGGACACTATATACAACCTGTTCTGCTCCTGCTATATTAAATACTACCTGCAGATAGGACACTATATACAACCTGTTCTGCTCCTCCTGCTCTATAACCTACTACCTGCAGATAGGACACTATATACAACCTGTTCTGCTCTATACCATGATGTCTACACATTGGACACTATATACAACCTGTACTGCTTCTCCTGCTCTATAACCTACTATCTGCAGATAGGACACTATATACAACCTGTCCTCCTCCTGCTATATTACATACTACCTGCAGATAGTACACCATATACAATCTCCTCAGCTCCTGCCTGCAGACAGAACAGTCTCCTTTAAGTGTCCGGTAGTGATTCCTTCTAGTGCCCCCTCACTACAGTATAAGACAGTATACAGCAGGAGGACTACAACTCCCATTCTTCCCTATAGATGAAGCCCAGCAGACAGGGAGTTAATAGCAGAATCCACACAACATAATAGATTCCTGCCTCACAAAGCTCCAGTGAAATCTGAAGGGAAATTGGCTTATAAAGACTAATTATGTTTCCTGCCCTGGATGTGGGACTAGGAAATGAGGGTGATAGCAGTCAGCCCTAATTACACATCATGGGGGGAGGGGTATATACTATATACAACTCTACTTATACTGAGGGGTCCCCTACATATACATGACAATAACCTGACACTCAATAATCTACAATAAACCAAGATCCATCAGCAGTAGCAGCCCGACTACTCCGACTACACAAAAGGTTACAATCCCCGACAATTGAGAAGAGCTGGAAGTTGCCGGCTGGTGCAGCAGGGGAAGGGTTAACAAGGTTGCATTGCACTTGTAGAGGGGATGGAAGTTAGCAGGCAGGCAGGCTGGGGGGGATCAGGCATCATCTGCCTCTTACCTGGGCTGTTATTTGTAGAGAAGCCGCATGGTGCTGAGGACAGCTCCTGGAATCCAACTCTAGGGAAGTGACTGGAGGAGGAGGAGAGTGCTGGGAGCTGGCCAGACAGGCATGCAATGAGAAGACATCATACAATGGGGGGGCTTAAGAGATGCAAGAGGAGGGGCAGAGAGGAGAGATCCCAGCAGAGACCTGAGCACAGGAAAATGGGACAGCGGTGGGAGGTAGGTATGGCACATGGAGAGGAGACAGCTGCAAGCGAGAAGATGCTCTCAATTTCTACACCAATGCATCCAGCTCAGAGGCGAAGGCTCAGGCAGTGTAGTGGAAGAGCTGAGGTATCACAGGCAGTCAATGGAGAGGTGCTGCGGTGTCAGGCATGTAGCAGAGCTCAACCGGCTCTCCCTTTGTGTGTGCAGCATGCTAGCTCTCTGGGCTGGGAGGAGGGGGTAGCCTTACAGGCAGTCCTATGTAAAGGCACAGAGGACACCGTGTGATATTACCTGGATGGAAGCTGTGGCTTCTCAATTACCGCAGAGTAGCCAAGGAGGAGAGTAAAATGGCGAAGAAAGTTTGGTTTGGTGAGAGGTGAGGAGGAACGAAGGGGGGCAGAAGTCAGGATTTTATAGGCTGTGATATTATAAAAATGGGGAGGGGGGCACAGAAGGGGTGGAAGAATGTGAGTGAGGGTGTAGAAGACCATCATAGAGGGACACAGGGGGCTCCACAGAAGGACCATGTGATATAGGAGATAAGGTCTATGGAAGGACCATAGAGGTGATAGAGGAGATAGGTCTATGGAAGGACCATAGAGAAGATAGGTCTATAGAGGACCATAGAGGTGATACTGGATATAAGTCTATAGAAGGACCATAGAGGTGATAGAGGAGATAGATCTATAAAGGACCATAGAGGTGATACCTGAGATAAATCTATAGAGAACCAAATAGATGATACCAGAGATAGATCTATAGAAGGACCATAGAGGAGATAGGTCTATCGAAGGGCTACAGAGGTGATACCGGAGATAAGTCCATAGAAGGACCATATTAGACATATACTACAAATGATGCAGGAGATATGCTTATATAGAAGGACCTTGATGGGTGGCCCAGGAGGAGATGAGTCTTTGACATGATCAGAATTGAAATCTATGGAGATACTGTCATGTCCAAGGGTGAATGTAAAGCATCAGATATATGGAAATGTCAGAATTGCTAAACAATGTTGGTAGATATTTATCCCGAAGAATAATTCAGGACATAATAATTCCAACAGTGAATAGATCTTGAACCTCAAAAAGTTGAAAGACAGGAAAGATTGAGAGTGCAAACCTGGATATTAGTGGGAGAGATCACAGGGAAGACTCAGGAACCTTAGATTAGGTCTAGGCAGACATTGTGCATCTAGACCCTGGGACATTAGATAGGCCTGGGCAGACCCGGGAACTTCAGATTGGTCTGGGCAGACCCTGATCATCTAGACTCTGGGATCTTAGATAGGTCTGGGTAGAAGTTGATCATCTAGACCCTGGGATCTTAGATAGGTCTGGGTAGAAGTTGATCATCTAGACTCTGGGATCTTAGATAGGTCTGGGCAGACTCGGGAACCTCAGATAGTTCGGGGCAGACCCTGATCATGTAAACCCTGGACCCAGTTCTCCCATGTGACGTTGTCTTATGTAAGATTATGTGTCTTATGTGTCTCCTATCTCCTTCTCTACATCTTTCATGTCTTCCTTCTCTTTTCCTGGTCTTACTACCCATTATCTCAATTACCTTTTGATTCTGGATCTCTCTATTATTATACATGCATATTTATTTAGGCATAAAATTTCTACCAGGTGCTGCTTCCAAATCCAGCGCCTCTTCTAGCTGCAGGGACGTCTCCTGGGAGGCTCCTTAAGAAGACGCTGCCACAAAATATCTGTTCTGTGAGATTAGAGAGTGCACAGAGTATAGAGCGGGTGCAGATAGAGACTTGTATTGTATCTAATGGACGGCGTCCTGGCTAGCCAATATGGCCTGGATATTAACGGGTTAAGGAGTATTACTATGTTATAAATTGTTAATATATTGATATATGTGCAGCTATAAGGTGAAGTCTAATGAGGACTCCGGGAATGCATGGAAATTGGCTAATAAATGTAATTATAATCTTATGATTTATTCCCCGTTTTATGGCCGTATACGATGGATTATATTACTACAGTATCGTTCAGTCTCGGGGTAATCGGAGAAGTGAAGGGGCTTCGTAGCAAGGAGTAAAATGGGGTCCCAGTCGGATATTGGCACCATGTCTTGCACAGGTTGCAATGCAAAATGGGTTGCATCCAGCATGGAATGGGCCCTCTATTTCCAGGGGCCCGATGGCAGTTGTAGTATATGGAGTATATATAGTATATAGAGGTAGTCTGGTCATCTTATCTCTTAATTTGTCCCATGAGGTCACAGAGGGGTCCGCTTTTTGCGACCCCCTCCATTGGTTACAGCTCCATCAACCACTGAATGGTATTAAACCAATGGACTCCCCCCTGGGGAAGGGCTTCCTTGTTGTTTTATGAAGGGTTAACAGCTACGTTAACCATAAGATAGGCGAGGGTAAAGAATGGGTTAAGTCCGTCCATCCAGAAAGTCGCGCCTTATTGTACACAGCTAACTGGTAAGGCCGGCCGATCTGCAAAATATAGATGCCCAGAATACAAAATTTGTGCAAGACTGTAAAGGGTTAATTAATAACTCGGTGCGTGCAATAATGGGTTAACGCGTCTCGACGTTTACCCGTCGCACATTATTATAGACGGATTTTCTGAAAACAATGCACTTCGGTTGCTAAGTGCAACGGAGATCAGCGGGGAAGGAAGAACGGAGGAGACGATTCTCAGAAAATCACAGAAAACCTTGTATTAACCGTGGCGAATATCAAGCAGAGAGCAGCGTGAACTGACCGCCGCCTGCCGAAGTGCTCGCCCCCCGGCTGAGGGCAATGATGGGGGTCACGATCTCTGCGTCTAGTCTCACATATGCAATTATAACTTGTCTGCTTCCACCTCCGTACACCGTGCTAGTCTTGCGGCTCCCGATATAAGCTGATCGATGGACGCGCGGGGTATTACACCGCCGCCTATCCGATATTGATGACCTATCCTATGAGTATTGCTCATCACTATCAATAACCCAGAAATACCCTTTAATCATCCAGACTGGTCTTTCTTGTTTCAAGCCGCGCCATTGCTCGTCGCTCACTTTATTGCTGTGATTTGCAGCAGTTTACAGCAGCAGTCTCTATGGCTGGAATCACACGTGCAGGTTTTTGATGCAGTCAAAAGGGGATCCGGTGTGAAATATTAGCCTTTGCTTTGTATTGCCCATTCTTTTTAAGGGGATTCTCTGGGAAGTCTATCATCACTTATGTCCTTTGGGGTTTTGTATGTGGCGACCCCAAAGGGCTGGAGGAGGCCGAGTGATTTGGGGATCAGGTACAGCTTGAAAATACAACTCAAAAAGCGGATCCAGCGGGAAATATTAGTCTATGCTCTGTATTACCCATTCCTTTTAAAGGGGTTCTCCGGGGAGTTTATCATCACTTGTGTCCTTTGGTGTTTTGTACGTGGCAAATCCAAAGGGGCTGGAGGAGGCCGAGCAATTTGGAGACCAGGAGCTACTTGAAAGAAAACTCATGCCAGGAAACTGGTGTGAGTTTTAGTAAATCGCCTGGGCCGGGGCAGAAGGTGGCAAGTGAGGCCTGAATCGAGGCTTGAGACACACCTGTGGTGCCAAATGTGCACCCCAATATCATCCCATATACCAGATGTAGCGCGAATGATGACTTCCCCCAATGTACGGTACATAGTGGATTATAGCATACCTGTATTCTCAGACATTTGGAACATATTTTATGTATATGCGTAATAGTCTAAGGTAGGAATACCCCTTTAAGTAGTCACTGTATTCTATTGATATCTTCTCACTATAGGACACTATGAATATGACAGTATTATATGTGCACTGTATGGTATCTGACAAGTATGGCAGTATTATTTACATAAGATGGAAGCATTACCCAGGAGGATATGATACGGGGCTGTGCTTAAGAACCCTTTAAGGGTGAACCCACCCTTAAAGGCTTTTCTCATGAAGATAACTGTATCTTGGATTTTTGGATCAATTGCATTGACTATGTAAGTGAACCATACACCCTTAAAATGCCAGAAGTTTATATTTTCTTTATTAAAAATCTGCACAAATATCGAGAAACTTTGTGTTCTACTACAAACACACCTAAAGCTGCACAGAGAATTCTTGCCGCTTTCCTCTCCTCTTCAAAGATCTATAATTGAAATGCTGCCCTCTGGTGGTTCGGTGTGGATGTATAACACTGTACGCTATGAAAAAATATACAATTAAGGTGTTCTAGGTAAGCCAAGGAATGCAATTCTGCTTGCAGCTTTGGATGTGACTGGAGTATCAGTCAATTAGAACTGAAAATATGAAGACGGTAAAAAGTAGAATAACGCTAATGTCCCATTTACTGAAAGGAACAGCATATGGCGGCTCTGGAGTAAAAAGACCCCAGAGGTTTGTTGGCGCAGGCATCTGTCGAGATGTCGTGGCGGCTGCCCTGATGTATGTTGTATTGGCGCCGGCGCGTTGGGCACAGAGGGTTAAGGTCACCCATTATACCCTGCATTGTGTGGGTGGGCGTATGACGGGCGCTGATGGGAACTTTACTCAATGCAAAAATTTCCGTCACATAAATTATGGCACCGAGTGAAAAGTTTTACAAAAGATATAATTATAGAGGAGGCCAGAGGTAGAGGCGCGTGCCGACACGGCAATGACTGGTTCTACACGCGTGTTACTGTCTAAGACAGACAGGATTCTCAGCAGCGCTCACTACCGGACAGAAAACCATTATCTGGAGAGAAAACCTTGTCCTAGAAACGTCAGAGGCAGAATCTACGAGGGTCCGTATATCACCTGTGGAGACAACTGCAACCTTGTGAGAAGGAGGCTGCAAAGTGACAGCCAAGGAATGAAACATTGTAATATATCTCATCACAGGGAAGAAACATCTCCCTTATCCCCCTGCTGAAGACTAATGTCACCAAAACATCCATCTGAGGTAAAGCAGTGACTAGTGGAGGGGGAGGAGGGGGCAGCAGCTGCAGCTTCTGTATGTACATGCTGTGGGAGGGGGGAGCAAAGGTTTCTTCCTATGTGGTTGTTGTGCTATCTATGCGGTCCATCATAAGTTTCACTGTGGAACTGAATGGTTGTCTCTGTCTGTACCCAACATCACTGTGTGTATTATCCCTGTATTGTGACATCACTGTGTGTATTATCCCTGTACTGTGACATCACTGTGTGTATTATTATCCTGTACTGTGACATCACTGTGTGTATTATCCCTGTATTGTGACATCACTGTGTGTATTATCCCTGTACTGTGACATCACTGTGTGTATTATCCCTGTACTGTGACATCACTGTGTCTATTATCTCTGTACTGTGACATCACTGTGTGTATTATCCCTGTACTGTGACACCACTGTGTGTATTATCTCTGTACTGTGACATCACTGTATTATCCCTGTACTGTGACATCACTGTGTGTATTATCTCTGTACTGTGACATCACTGTGTGTATTATCTCTGTACTGTGACATCACTGTGTGTATTATCTCTGTACTGTGACATCACTGTGTGTATTATCCTGTACTGTGACATCACTGTGTGTATTATCCTGTACTGTGACATCACTGTGTGTATTATCCTGTACTGTGACATCACTGTGTGTATTATCTCTGTACTGTGACATCACTGTGTGTATTATCTCTGTACTGTGACATCACTGTGTGTATTATCTCTGTACTGTGACATCACTGTGTGTATTATCCTGTACTGTGACATCACTATGTGTATTATCTCTGTACTGTGACATCACTGTGTGTATTATCCTGTACTGTGACATCACTGTGTGTATTATCCCTGTACTGTGAAATCACTGTGTGTATTATTCCTGTACTGTGACATCACTGTGTATTACCCCTGTACTGTGACATCACTGTGTATATTATCCCTGTACTGTGACATCACTGTGTGTATTATCTCTGTACTGTGACATCACTGTGTATATTATCCCTGTATTGTGACATCACTGTGTGTATTATCTCTGTACTGTGACATCACTGTGTATATTATTCCTGTACTGTGACATCACTGTGTGTATTATCTCTGTACTGTGACATCACTGTGTGTATTATCTCTGTACTGTGACATCACTGTGTGTATTACCCTGTACTGTGACATCACTGTGTGTATTATCTCTGTACTGTGACATCACTGTGTGTATTATCCTGTACTGTGACATCACTGTGTATATTATCTCTGTACTGTGACATCACTGTGTGTATTATCCTGCACTGTGACATCACTGTGTGTATTATCTCTGTACTGTGACATCACTGTGTGTATTATCCTGCACTATGACATCACTGTGTGTATTATCTCTGTACTGTGACATCACTGTGTGTATTATCCCTGTACTGTGACATCACTGTGTGTATTATCCCTGTACTGTGACATCACTGTGTGTATTATCTCTGTACTGTGACATCACTGTGTGTATTATCTCTGTATCGGTCATTGAGGAGCCCCCACCCCAGGCCCCGGAGCCCAAGTGCAGTTGTATTCCCTGCCCTTGACTATGTCAGACAAAGACATAACCGCCGGGGTCTATAATGACTGGTCACCTTCTTGCAGGATGTATTATACTCAGACATGTTGGATTGGACAAGACATGTGTTTCCCTATAGGAGTCAATGATCCCCGGACCCCTCCACCCTCGTATGTGTTTCCTCTGCTGCAGCAAATGAAAGAAAAGCAGAATGTTCTCCCTGATCCGTCGCCGCTGTGATATTTTCGATGTTCCTATACTACACGACAATAAGAGTGACTCCTGGAGAAGGAGGATAAAACTGATATGTGAGTGTTTACAAGGAGGGAAGAAAAAAATCAATTTCAGACTCTTTGTCGCCTCCTGCACAATCTCTCCATGAATAGCGCTGCAAGAAAACCGTACAAGTGGCTTATCCAAATGACAGCGATTATACCCCTCCCCGCCTCCGGATACCTCACTCAGGTCTATGGGAGACATCATTGTCTGTGCTGTGTATATTCCCAATATCTAGTCCTTCTATGGCCTGCTCGTAGGGGGGCCCGCGCCATATTACCCCATGTGACCAGTGCATGGACAGCATCGCTTGTTGAGAGACTCCTGAAATGTTCTACAATTTTCCAATAGACTTTTTGGCAAAATTGTGTCCCAGAATGTTGTTACATCGTCTCATCGCTGCTAAGCGTAAGGTTCACGTCGGTGCATTTTTATTTCCATTGCTCTGCTGTTATTAGGAGTCGATCAATGCTAATATGGAAGCGACAGATCTGTCAAATGACTGATGCGGAAACCATTGAATACAACCAAGTCTGCCAAGGATCAGTCAGGGAGCCCAGAATGTGACTGGACAAATAATGCACAATGTGCTGCAAATCCAGAAAATGGTGAAGTATGAGAATATAAAAATATACATAAAACACACGTAATAAACTAATGCACAAATGTGCACACATATAGTTACACACAATGCACACATATACCAATACATACACACTGCAAACACACAGAAATATATGCATACACATTACATATACATATTTACATAAACACTGCACACATATGTAGTTACAAACATTACATATACGTATATACATACACACTGTGCACACATATAGTTACACACATTACACAAATGCGTACACACAGTACACACATACATACCTCCCAACTTTCAAAGGACAGAAAGAGGGACAAAATATGTGGTGCAAATTTAGCTCCACCCACTTCTACATTGACTCCGCCCATTCTCTTCTATTTTTTCCATGTACCTCTGCCCAGTCATCCTAACATTATATGTGCCCGCCATATAATGTTCCCCTTCAATTGCCCCACAGTATTAAATCGCTCTTCTTGTGCCCCAGTTTAAGCTTGCGTAAAGTAGAGGAGAACATTAAACTGGGGCAGCTGGAGGGGGGCATTAAACAGAGGGAGTAGTTGGAGCGGGACATTAAACTGGGGGAAACAAGAGGTAGAAATGTCCCCCTCCAGCTACCCCACATAGTTTAACGTTCTCCTACAGTTGCCCCAATTTAATGTCCCTCCTTCATCTGTCACCAGATTAATGCTCCCCTTCATCTGCTCCAGTTTAATTGCCCCCTCCATCTACCACCAGTTTAATGTCCCCCTCCATCTTCTCCCAGTTTCTCCTCTTTCTCACACATGCTGTCTCTTCGCTTCTCTTTTTGTGTAACACCGCACTGCCCTGTTGTATCCAGAATAGCTCCACCCCAGAAGAGTCCGATCACATGGTCATGACTATCAAAGGTCCTTTAGCCGACGAGGATTTTGCATCTACCTTTACCCTACCATTCAGCCTTTACCCTACCCTAACAAAGTATGTTAACAGCAACACACTTCATGGGCATAGTGGGACTTCAGGGTCTTAGCAGAACTTCAGGGGCATAGTGGGACAAACTGTAAGCTATCTAGGACGGCGGATCAGCAGTGTAAAATCGGGACTGTCCTGGCAGATCCAGGACAGTTGGGAGCTATGCACATATAGTTATACATATTACACACAATTATTACAGAAATACATACACATTGCACATACATTACACATATTACTCTAGGTTCACATGTGCGTTGTGCTCTCCAGCATTTGTATCTGCTGTGGGACATGAATGACAGAAAGACCGCCCGCTAAAACAGCAGTTACCTGCAGACATCTGCGGACCCCATAGTATTAAACTGGCAGAGAGACAAGTCCTTCATGCAGGACTTTACTTTCCGTTGATTTTCAGCAGAATCCGCAACATAGTCTGTTATGGACTCCAACGTAGATGTGAATGAAGCCTTACACACACACATGCACATTACACACACATACATTCACATTACACATACATGCACATTGCATACACATAGAAATTGCATACAAATTACACATCCTTACTTCTCCTGTAGAGATGTCACTTCCCAGTAGTGGGCTGAAGTTTTAGTAAGCACAGAAGATCCAGCTTTCTGCACTTCTTCCCCCTCCCTCTTCTGTCCATCCCAACAGAGCTGCTGCAAGGATCAAGGTAGAAGACGCTCCGGCTGTTGTAACCTAAAGAGGCAGGAGAAGGTGGAAAGGATCCAGGGACCCTTGTCTAACGGGAAACAGGGTCCCTTGTCTAATGGGATCCAGGGACCCTTGTCTAACGGGATCCAGGGTCCCTTGTCTAACGGGATCCAGGGACCCTTGTCTAACGGGATCCAGGGACCCTTGTCTAACGGGATTCAGGGACCCTTGTCTAACGGGATCCAGGGTCCCTTGTCTAACGGGATCCAGGGACCCTTGTCTAACAGGATCCAGGGACCCTTGCCTAGCACCCCTTTCCTTAACCCTACCTGAATGCACCAAGGGTAAGCGCCCGGGCATCATAACACTAATGTGCACACTTATAGGGAGTGCGGAGCTAGCAGTCAATCCCTATCCCTGGTGCCAGATGAGACCTTAAGGCCACTCTAATGGATGAGAAGACACAATGTAGGTGATGGCCCAGGAGGTTACACTTCAGGGAGCAGCTCCTAGTAAGGCCAAACATACAAAACGTGCCAGTTATTCCGCAATTTCCCCATTAAAGTAAAAAGTTATGGCTGAAATCCTCTGTCTGATGCCGGACCCCACAATAATACCGTTTACTGTATTCCTGGAGCTTTAAGGGTTTCTGTTATCTCCACAGGAGAAGCCTCCTCCACTGCGGTGCAATAGACAGTAATCCTCCGATACAAAAAAGTAGCATTTACATCTGCCTGTCAGGGTGTCAGATCCGTCTGTTATCTACGGCTCAGCTCCCAATCCTCCCGCAGCCTGACCCCAGAATCAGGTGTAAAAATAGCAAACAAAGTAAAAGTGCATCACTCACGATGAACAAAGGAAACGCGTTGTGTAGTATGTAGAACAGAGAGGAAAAGCGGAACAAACACCGCACCGGCCCCGGGGGAAGAAAATCTTACCATAAAATCTATAACAATACAGGAAGTGCTTAATAATGGCAGATTCCTTCCAAAATATGTTTCGGGTTTGTCTGGTTTGCACCAAAGATTTGGTTCAGTTTTGTGCAATTTGCTATAAAATATCATGTACGACCCTCCGCGGGCTCCTAGGACTGATTCTGTATCACAATCACTGACTTGGAGAGGTCTAAGTGACAGCACCAGATATGGCTATGGGTAAGCAGATATATGGTGTATAACTTCACTGGGATTTGGCAAGACAATAATATGGCCAAATATGTCAGAAAAAAGTACCATATGGTGCGATCATATTATCTGTTCTTGGTTACGGACACAGTGTAGATTGTATTTGACGGCTTTGGCTTTGGGAATTGTGGTTGAGATTGATGCAGCTGCCCTAATACAGCAGACCGGTCACTGACTACATGTCCTACAGACAAAGAGTGACTACAGGCTCCTGTCTCTATCAATGAATCTAAACCTTCTTCTCTTTTCCTTCCTATCACACTGTATTATCTGTGTATCTGTATTTCCTATCTCTTTCTCTCTGACTGTTCCTATCTGTCTAATCTCTCCCCACAACACGGAGATTTCCTTTTCCTGGGCTTTTTATAATGCCTATGAGACTATGATGAGAACTTATTGCATCATATGTGGCCTCAGAGCTATAGGAGGAATATGCAAATCTGCCTTCCATGATGTAATTAAGAAGTCAGTTGCTGCCTCAGTATTGCAAACCAATAGAGGGCGCTCACTGGAATGTGCAAGCCTGTCTTCCCTGATGTAGTTAGGAAGACCGGATTTCAGTGAACCAACCCAATAAAGGCTGCTCCCTTTTGCATCATGTCCGACCTTCCAAGAGGCCTTTGTTTTGCAATGATGCTGGGATTGGTGGTCTCTCCCTAAGGAGTGACAATATCCCCTTAACCCTGTCTAAGCCTCTCACCTCTACCAGGTTATAGTCCTCTCTACATCGGGCTGAAGAGATGCAATAACATCGAAACGGCCGTCCTCGATTGAGAGACTATACCTGGTAATAATCCCAGCGTCATTGCAAAATAAAGGCCTCTTGGAAGGTCGGGCATGATGCAAAAGGGAGCAGCCTTTATTGGGTTGGTTCACTGAAATTCGGTCTTCCTAACTACATCAGGGAAGACAGGCTTGCACATTCTAGTGGGCGCCCTCTATTGGTTTGCAATACTGAGGCAGCAACTGACTTCTTAATTACATCATGGAAGACAGATTTGCATATTCTTCCCATAGTTCCTTGCAAAGTGGAGTGCTAAAGGCTTAATAAGTCTCCACACACCTATATGGTGGTCTCTCCCTAAGGAGTGACAATATCCCCTGAACTCAGAGCTATAGTCACTCATGTTTGGCTGCCCCATGTCATAAGGGGCTGCTTGGACAGAAAACAGTGTGAACAGAAACCAGAAGGTTGGCATGACATTCGGCTACGAGACAGTAGTCCAGCGATAGGTGCTCCATGGATCTCTGTCACTGCTGATCATAGTGCACAGTAAGATGGGAATGGAGGTCTATCCTCTTCAGCGAGTCCTGTTATTGTCTAAGACACAATGATAGATGGTCTGTAGACCACGTGGGCAGCGCCATGAAGAGACCTTCATATAAGAACATCACGCTGGTCCTACTCTTAGGAATATAGTGTGGGGGAAATAATGTATAGAAGCCGGACACAATAGTCTTCATCTCAGGGGCCCTAAGAGGTCAGGAAACCAGTGATACGGAAATTTCTCCAAAGGGCCCCAGGAGTCATTTTTCAACAGGAAAACCTCACGCCACCTTGTCTCCGGACTGATCTCCCATCAAGGATGTCTTTGGTCCACAATTCCTAAGGCAACTGGTGTATATCTCTATGCATGGCCCTTGTTCTCCATACTGAATAAATCCAGATATTTTGAATATTTTGATCCATTTTCCATCCTTTCCATATCAGTTACATATCTATCCATCTTGGGATTCTAGAACTCCATGACCTGTCCTTCTTGGTGTTGCAGTTTCCACATTGAGGAGTGTCTAATCTTATAGACTCTTGTATAATCTAGGACTATACCCCCCGCCCCTCCTCTGCACAAATGAGAACAACAACCTTTTCCCCTGGCTTTTCGCTCCCTGTCATGCGTTAGATACCATTTTTCTGTCTATTACAATACAATATGCTTACAAATGCTAATGAACGGCTCCTGGGAGAAATCTGACATGAGGATATCTGTTTTGCGGCCGTTAAACCTCAAGGATAGACTTCACCCCTGGAATGGAGAAGTAATGGGCATGTGTGAATAGGAGCTGACAGCCCCTCCGTCTAGGCACTCCTGGATTTGCTGTGAGGATTTCGCCTGGCGCCGCTTCTCGCATTGTGATGACTATCTGAGCCGTCATTCAGGATTCTCATGGTGGAAGCTTATTTGCATTGGAGATGGATACAATGTATCCGAGTATTCTGGAGCTGTAACAGCCGCTAATGTTCCTTCAGTGCCCTCTTCTGCCCTCGCAATCTCACCCCGAAACCTCTTGGAGATCGTTTTCAGACTAATTTGCTTTCAGACGTGTTGTAGAAATTGCTTTGTTTGCAGTAGCCAATACCAGCAGAGCTGTATGGGTGGCAGCGGCACCCGGCTCCCAAATTACTTGCCGCAATCCAAATGTGCAGCCGAGAGCACGGATTGCTGTGTATTAGAGGTTTCTGTTATATATAACACTTCTAATAGAAAAAGTCCCATATGGACCAAACCAGATTGGCAGGGCAATCAGCTCAGATCATGTTCTCTGCAGCGGCCACTGCTGGGCAAGTTTAGTATTACACAGCGTCCATTGGAAGAAACGAACGACCAGATAGTACTAGTGATGGGAAAGGATCACTCCACAAGTTTTGTTACTTTTGGATCCTGGAGTATGATAAAAAGAGACCCCATTGAGGTGCTAAAAAAAATCTCCACTTGTAGTCACCTTTCCTTACCTCTCTGGGGCTCCGCCAGTCCAGGCTTCTTTCCTGGTTTCTTGCAGCCTCTTCTGGCGCACTGGGTGATGTCAGTGACCTCCTGGGTCACAGCTAAGGCCGAGTCATGTGGGTGTAGTTGTCTTTATGACATGTTTGTCACAGACCTCAGCAATGACCCAGGGGTTGGAAGAGGCCAGAAGATGTGGGAAAGAAGAAAGGATGCTGCGGAGGATAATATATATAGGTTATGTTACGTCTTCTCCCCATATCTCCCTTGGGACTCTGGTTATTATATCCTGGGGTCTAAAGAGACCTCCGAACTTAATAAAGATTATTATCTGGCGAACCCCCCAAATTTTAGGTTTGGTCAAATGCAAAATTGTTTGAAAATTCTTTAAAAAACTATTTTCTAATCTCTAAATGTATGTGACTCTGCCAGACACTGGAGGACGCTCTTTACATCCACGTACTCTAATGCTGAGTTCAGACGGGGTTTTTTGGTCCGGAATAGGGTTGGGCGATCAGGATCGGGAAAGATCGGATCCCGATCGGCGATTGAGCAAATTTCACGATCGGGATCGTCTGGAAAATGATCTGAAAGATTGGCTCAACCCTAAAAGTGACTTTTCCTATAGAGAAGCATTGACTAGGGTTGAGCGATTGGGATTGGGAAAGATCGGCTCGAGATTGGCTGGAAAATGATCGGAAATCGGACTTTAAAATCGATCCTGAAATCTCAAGATCGGCTCAACCATAATCGGAATTTGATATGGTGGCCGCCTCAGATTCCGGACCGAAAAATGGCTAGTCACGCCTGGATGTCGGTGCAGTGCATCGGCATCCAGACGTGGCATTCCACTCCGGATTAGGCCCAGATTAATGGGCCTAGTCGGAAGGGAGGTGTCACTAGGCGGATGTCCACAGCTGAATCCGCCTGAAGAAAGAGCATGTCCTCCCAAGGAAATGACCGTCTCCCATTGATTTCAATGGGAGGCGTTTTTTTTAGCACGATTTTGACTCGGTTTCTGCGCCAAAATCCTGACTAAAAAAGAAAAAGTCTGAATTCAGCCTAATTGGGACATATCGATGAAGTGATAGAAAGGGGATATAAGTAGTTTTATTTTCAACACCTTACACCCACCCAATAATGATTTGTGAGTGGCAAACCCTAAAGATTTGGGGTTTGGCCGAACCTCAAATTTTTGGAAAATTGGTTACAAACAAGTTTTCTCAACAAAATACCGAGTGGGAGACGATCTTTATATCCATGTACCCTAAATACGGTATATGGGTAGGGGTTGTCCAAGTAGGGCCCCGCCATTGACTTTCTAATACATTGTTTGTTTCCATTTTTCAAGCAGGACTTTTCTCTCTACATTTTTTGGGCGGAAACTATAGTCTATGGGGTAACTTTTTTTAAGCAGATTGGGTTTCCGTTTTTTGGGTCCCCAACCGGATGCAAAGAACCAAAACCGGGCACAGGGAGGATCATTTGCTACAAAGTATCAGTGCAAGAAAAACGTATCAGTCTGGAGTCGGCATTGTTCTCTATACTGGATACAATTGTTGTTTAGGATTTTTTTTTGTGTGATTTCAGCTGCACCCCAAGCATGGGACAACTTATGAACAGACTGGTTTGGTAGCGGGGTCTGGATGGGGGGGAGGGCTCCGCTAAATTCATAGTGTGCCATAAACCGTAACGCTTGCTAATGTTGTGTGCAAAATATCTGACATAAATTGCAAACTAATTATATGAATTACAATATTTCTACCCAGATGTGACTTATCTCGGTAGGAGCGTGGCTGCGCTTCCAGCGTTGTCTCATGATGTGAATTGTCGCGGGTTTCATTAGCATGTAACGTCTTATAGGTTCATGGTTTTCTAATTGGTATCTAGAGTCCAGCTGTGGCTGAAGATTAATTGGCGCAGGGACAGGGGACTTGCGTCTCCTCTAGAGAGGGGATCACAGGGTAGACTGCGAATCCTCCCGCACCGCTGACAACGTGAAAATGAGTTTTTGTGATTGAGGACGGTTTGTTCGGCGTGTCAGGACAGAAATAGTTCCCAAAAGAATAAAGTAAAGATGCGGATCACTGCTGGCGGTCTGGCTGCACCGAACAAGTCTAAAATATCACATATAGCTTCATACACGTGTGGGTTACTTTTTATACTTAAAGGGAACGTCAAATTTGTATCCCTTTTAGAAGGGTGCTTATTGCACATAGTGCAATCTATATTCAGAAAGAGCTCCATCTAGTGGTGACTTCATGAAATCGATATTAGATTATTTAACTTTATATCTGTCAGGAGTGAACGTACTGAGCCCAACCATTCCACTCTGTGCTGTGGACACTAATATGGTGGCCCCAAGTGAGAGCAAAAAGGGGAATCCCGGCCTCTTTGATAACAGCTGGACTGTGTAAGAAGAGAAAGTGCCGCCGCCTCCTTGTTGGTGGGATTCCTGAATGTGGCATTATAGTAGAACCATGAATGATATGTATCCCCCGGTCTGGGGTGCACCAAGAAGACAGAGAGGGGCGGTGACCCTGGCTGCGGGAACCAGTGATGGCTGCAGAGAGTCAAGAACATAAGAGCAAGCACGGGAGGAGAAGGAGTCTCCCTCCCTGCAAACTGTGGGGAATGCAGATATACAGCTGTGCAATAGTGAAGATTTGGCCACAGAGAAGACATAAAGACCAGGGCTGATGACCTGACCCAAATAAGCAGGCTGCAGACGAAGCCTCACCAGCTATCTATCTATCTATCTATCTATCTATCTATCTATCTATCTATCTCTATTATATGGTTTATTAGTGTAACTCACATTAAACTGTACAATGTTACAAGCTATGTATGGCAATCTCAAACCAACCTTTCATAAATAAGTGCCCCCACCCCTTTGTACGTAGTCATTAGCAGGGCGGGATACCCTCAGGATGATCTTTGATTAATTACTGTAACATAGTTAAAGTGTGTGAGATTCTTCTACGCCTGGAACTAGTTCATCTGCGCCCTAAAGAGACGGAGGGTTAGGAAAGTGCCTGAACAGAGGCCAAAAATACCTTATTACAATACGGTCAAAGAAGCCGAGCTCTCAGAGGAAACCAGCGCTATACTCATCTCTAATATGAATCACATCTGCAGAGGGAACAGAATGGTCAAGTATGAGAAATAACTCCGCCGAAATAACTTATCACAGAACTTTCCAGACAGCAGTGATAGTATATCATCAGACAGGAGAGAGCCAGCGACTAGCAAACCAGTAATACTCTGCTGAGCAAAATCTATCTATCTCCTATCTATTATCTATCTCCTATCTATCTATCTATCTATCTATCTATCTATCTATCTATCTATCTATCTCCTATCTATCTATCTATCTATCTATCTATCAATTATCTATCTATCTATCTATCTCCTATCTATCTATCTATCTATCTATCTATCTATCTACCTGTCTATCTATCTATCTATCTATCTATCTATCTATCTATCTATCTATCTATCTATCTATCTATCCATCCATCCATTATCTATCTATCTCCTATCTAACTCCTATCTCTCTATCTCCTATCTATCTATCTACCTGTCTATCTATCTCCTATCTATCTATCTATCTATCTATCTATCTATCTATCTATCTATCTATCTATCTATCTATCTCCTATCTATCTATCTCTTATCTATCTCCTATCTATCTATCTATCTATCTATCTATCTATCTATCTATCTATCTCCTAATCTATCTATCTATCTATCTATCTATCTATCTATCTATCCATCTCCTATCTATCTATCTATCTATCTATCTATCTATCTATCTATCTATCTATCTCTTATCTATCTCCTATCTATCTATCTATCTATCTATCTATCTATCTATCTATCTCCTAATCTATCTATCTATCTATCTATCTATCTATCTATCCATCCATCTCCTATCTATCTATCTATCTATCTATCTATCTATCTATCTATCTATCTCCCTATCTATCTATCTATCTATCTATCTATCTATCTATCTATCTATCCATTATCTATCTCTCTATCTATCTATCCATCCATTATCTATCTCTCTATCTATCTATCTATCTATCTATCTATCTATCCATCCATTATCTATCTATCTATCTATCTATCTATCTATCTATCTATCTATCTATCTATCCATCCATCTATCCATCCATCCATCCATCCATCCCTATTGATCTGCTGTACACACAGCCGCATGTTTCCAGCTCTCACACGGGATCACAGCCGATGGCATTACATGTATTTAATCAACATCACTAATTTATTACATGTGACGCCTGGATGGAAACGTTCACCTGTGTCCCAGAGAATCATCTCATCGCCAAAAATCTGTCGGCTTGTGAGTTTCTGGGAGGAAACATTGTCGCTTCCAGGCATGCCGCTCGTTGCCAGCACAGATGATACACGATGTTGTTCTGTCTTAGGAGATACATTGGTGGTTGAGACTGTAAACACGATATACAATCCCGAGAAAACCTGAAAGCATTCTGAGATGTGAAGATCTGGAAGATATAGATATCAGCCTCCGGCGCCTACAGGGCATTCATGTTATCTGTTTACCCCACAATTCTCTGCTCTGCAGAACAATGTCAGACAGTATAGCTTTGCTCATCTTCAACCTCCTGATTGATGAACGGAATGTCAGAATTGCAGTGAAGACTGACACACAGGCAGAATTATAATAGAAAAGAAGCTTGTAACTATACATAGTTTCAACTCTTGAATTTCTAGAAACAATCCAGCAAATTCAGGCATGGATCCCAAAAGGGGCATGTCACATACTCAAAAGTGGGGGGACGCTACAGTCTCTAGTGGTTTGGGGGAGGTCCCATGGGTAGTGTGTGTGTGGGGTGGAGATATATATTGCTTTAGTACATTGAGTCGATCATCTTTGATCTTCTGGCATCTTAGAGTTCAAGAGATGAGTTGTTACTTTGTGGTCAGTATATAACGTAGTGGCTTAAAGGGGAACTCCAGTCAAAAGTTAACAGGACGTCCAACCCCCATATGGGTTCCTCATGTATACATTGTAGTCTTTGTGCTCCTTGTACTCACTGATACAGTGTCTACATTGTTGCAGTAAGTGGCTGTTATTCCCATGACAGGTAGGTGTCAGGCTCCACCCCCAGTATGAATGAAAAGTGATGTAGCCTGGACGGTGTATAGCTTTCTATATACAAGCATTCTCATTTATATACCGCCATGGTGTGTGGCAAGTTGGGTGACAACCCCTTCTAGTACAGCAATGCCTGGCAATGGAGGTTGTCACCCTGGTTGTCTCCCTTTTACATAGAAAGTTTTAACAATACTTTGCAGCTCGTGATGGAATTATCTGTGGATATGAAGACTTCATGGATTGCCTGCAGAGTTCCCTTTAATCTTCCGGAAAGTCGCTCTTTAATCTCTGGCAGCATTTCCATATCTGTAATGTTTAATTCCATCAGTAAATAAGCTTACTTTATAAGCTTTCGGCATTTGCATATTATATTGCACGTGGCGCTCGTACTGCTGTATTTACTCTGAAACTGGTTTGCAGCACTTCAGTCCTTGGTGGTTGTCAGACTACTACTACTACTACTCCCATCCTGTCACAATCAAACTTACATGTAAAAGGGGTGAAGATACCTCATCTGAAAGCCACCTCTTGTCTTATCAGTCTTAAAGGGGATCTTTCACCACCTTCAGAAACTCCAACTCTCTGCACCCTTCAATAGGCGCCGCTCTACTGATTCCAGGGCAGTTGAAATTTTCTCTCTAGCTCTCACCGTTCCTGAGAATCTTTCTCTTAATTTTAGCACCCGATACACTATGTAGACTCTCTACTCTCAGGTGGGCGTGTCCTAGGTAGAGGCAGATAGTCAGGGACCGCCCATCAGATGGGGCAGGGCATATTGGATGCTGAAACTTACATGAACGATTGCTTGGGAATGCTGGGGGCTAGAGAAAAAAATCCAACTGCATCGGAATCAGTGGAGCAGCGGCTATTGAGGAGTGTGGGAAATGTCCTCTTTAAGCTGCTGTTCTGCCAACCCCCATACTTTACACTACAGGTTTGCTTCATAGGGCAGAGTAATAATCAGTGACACAGGCTTTGCATATTCCTATACTCTGTGTGATCAGCAAACCTTTATCTGATGCCTATGGCCTCCTGCCTCAAGCTCAGGCTAAGACTACTACGCCATCCGACTCCCATGCTTTACAGTGCAGCTTTTCTCAGCTAAACATCAGTGCTGGTTGAATGCACTTCCATTATAAATGACAAGTAACTAAACTTCTAGGGAGATTATTAGGAAATAGGATGTGTCGGAGCTGGTGAGGGGGGTCTTTTGATGCTGACCCCGTGTCTTGCTCCGCCGCCCTTCTTCTGTACAGTTCTTTCCTGGAGCTCTTCCTTTTAGTTCTATAGACATTTGCCTTCACTATTCATGCAGTCAGCAGCCTACCCTTATTATGCAGTAGCCTGGGAAGGCGCGGCGGATCGCTGTGGGCTATCACCGTTAGTTAGTGCTGGCCACGCAGTGCGCCCCCGCCATGGACACTTTCTTGTGGCTCCACCCTCTGAATAATGACATAGGGTAGACCCCAGGAGGCACACAGAGCACAGGCGGACTATCACATTGTATTATCCATGCCCCGGTGCCTTTTGTCTTATATGAAATTCATAATAGGGGGACAGAAGATGGGAAGACCCCCCCAAAACAAAGTCCCCAGCCCGGAGGAGTCTGCACATGGAAGGCACAAAGTAATTGTGCGGAGAGGAACAGGACGTTCTCCGGCGTTTCTAATGAGGACAGATAAAGTCTGACTATGAAGACTTATTAAAATCTCCCTGATAGTTCCTATAGATCAAACGGCGCCGAGGCCGCCAAATGAACTTTATCGGATTCGCGCGCACAATTAGGCCGAGTTAGGAACTAAACAGTCAATTTTCAGTCTATTTAAGGACTATAGATTTGCATTAGTAACTGCAACCCCTATAGCTGTATCTTTAGGAATATTGATATTAATATCCGTGAAAATTCTCTTACAACGCCTTAAAGGAGTCCTCCAGTTTTATGTAAATATATCAGAGTTTGTTGTTTATTAAACCACTTTTTTCTAATCTGTTTTATTTTCTGATGGCAGATTTTTTTTTTTACTCAAAAGTGGTGGCCATCTTGCCTGAGCTTTGCAGCATTTAGTGTTTAACTTTACTGCATAGTCATGGCCATAGTCATATTGAGGTCTATGGATCATTCTCTGTGCATAACGTAACATCATCCACTGTCAGTAGTGGATACATGGATGGGTCAGTGGTATTATCTATAGAGGCGTTATCTTCTATTGTAATGCTAACTGTGATGTCAATGAAAACACTGCAAAGAAAACCCTGGCAAATGTCAGTCTATTATTAGGTTTAGTGATCCGAGTTAAAATTGCAGTATATAGTTTTGGATATTTTTTTTTTAGAACATGGAAAATCTAAAAAAAAAATCAAAAATTCTTCAAAAATAGTTTAAAAAATTAGAAAATTTGCATTCCCTTTAATTTTGGAATTGTGCAAAGGTCTGTAACTTTCTAATATACTTTGTGCATCCGCTTGCTGTCAGTGAAAGGAAACCGTCATTGCTTACATTGAGAGACAGAAACCTCTCTTGGCTCATGTTCACACAGGTGCAGAGTTGGCTTTAAGGGAATGGTGTGTAATAATAGCTGACAATCTATATAGCTGCCATTCAATGGTGGATCAAATAGACGTAAGTCTTGGATGTCCCTGGACTTCACCTGCTCCTTTCCTCATCACTGTCCTGGCCCACCATGTCTATAAACCTCACCACCTCTGTCTGATAGCATTGACAACAGCGCCCCTGTGCACTCGCTATTAGAACGCCGCCATGGCGTGATACTCCAATATGGCCATAATGATTGTGTACACATTGTACTTGCTACATAAAACAGGAGAGGAGACTTCTATAAATCCCGTGTCTCACAGATGACTATAGAGATTCTCTGACCTTTTCTTCTCCATCCAGCCCAGACCACCATGACGACTTCTCCTGAAAGAGACAATAGAGACAATAATAGAGATGAATCCTGGGTCCGAATCCTGCCAAGGGCAACATCTGCTTGGAGCTTGTATGTTCTCCCCATGTTTGGGTGAGTTTCCTCTGGGTCCCCCTAAATAAGTCCAGAGCCCAGAAGCAGTAATCATAAATAATTCCTGTAGACCCCACACTAATATAGACCCCAGACCGGTGTCCCAAGTGTCACACAAGGGTTGGGTGACTATTGCCTTGTAACTCTTACTTAGAGATTCTCCATGATTAAAGCAAGCACCCCATAGCTATAATGTGACCTGCCTATAATACAAGCGGCACCCAGCTTTCCCACTTGTATAACCCTAATACAGTATGGAGACGGCCCCCCCTCCTCTCTCTGGTGCTCTTCTTTAAACTTCAGCTTTTCCCTCCCTGCTGTATATAAATCCCATAAAGTGGCTGGTTGTCAGAGCCTGCAGGAGGCGATGGCCATTATGCTAAATCTAAGTGACTTTTTATGTTTCTCCGCTGTCGTGCCAGAGGCTTTAACACTTTCTGCGGTTCTTCTTGGGAGCAGCTGTGGAGGATCCATCACCCCGAGGGTGTCAGAACTGGTTCAGTGGAAGAAACACATGTGCGCCCCAGTCCATGACCCATCGTATCCTCCCGTATGACCAGTGGTGTGTCATGATACATCAGAAGGAGATGTCCTGGGTGATGTCTGCCCCGCAGGCCCAGATACCCTGCAAGTCCTGCTCCTTACAAGAGCTTAGTCCTACACAGATCTGTGAGCTCTATGGCCCGTACATGGTGAAACATCAGATAGAAAACAATACGTGTAACACATCTGCATGGAGGGAGGTGATGGGGGTGAGGGTACGTGCCCAAAGTGATGGGTAACATCTTGGCCTCTATTGTGCTGATCCTCCTAAACTTATCTATCTATCTATCTATCTATCTATCTATCTATCTATCTATCTATCTCCTATCTATCTATCTATCTATCTATCTATCTATCTCCTATCTATCTATCTCCTATCTATCTATCTATCTATCTATCTATCTATCTATCTATCATCTATCTATCTATCTATCTATCTATCTATCTCCTATCTATCTATCTATCTATCATTTATCTATCTATCTATCTATCTATCTCATATCTATCTCCTATCTATCTATCTATCTATCTATCTATCTATCTATCTCCTATCTATCTATCTATCTATCTATCATTTATCTATCTATCTATCTATCTATCTATCTATCTATCTCATATCTATCTCCTATCTATCTATCTATCTATCTATCTATCTATCTATCTATCTATCTCCTATCTATCTATCTATCTATCTATCTATCTATCTATCTATCTCCTATCTATCTATCTATCTATCTATCTATCATTTATCTATCTATCTATCTATCTATCTATCTATCTATCTATCATTTATCTATCTATCTATCTATCTCATATCTATCTCCTATCTATCTATCTCCTATCTATCTATCTATCTATCTATCTATCTATCTATCTATCTATCTATCTATCTATCTCCTATCTATCTATCTATCTATCTATCATTTATCTATCTATCTATCTATCTATCTATCTATCATTTATCTATCTATCTATCTATCTATCTATCTATCTATCTATCTATCTATCTCATATCTATCTCCTATCTATCTATCTCCTATCTATCTATCTATCTATCTATCTATCTATCTATCTATCAATCATTTATCTATCTATCTATCTATCTATCTATCTATCTCATATCTATCTCCTATCTATCTATCTATCTATCTATCTCCTATCTATCTATCTATCTATCTATCTATCTATCTATCTATCTATCTATCTCATATCTATCTCCTATCTATCTATCTATCTATCTATCTATCTATCTATCTATCTCCTATCTATCTATCTATCTATCTATCTATCTATCTCCTATCTATCTATCTATCTATCTATCTATCTATCTATCTATCTCCTACCTATCTATCTCTCTCCTATCTATCTATCTATCTATCTATCTATCTATCTATCTCCTATCTATCTATCTATCTATCTATCTATCTATCTATCTATCTATCTATTTCCTATCTATCTATCTAGATGGAGGCCGGCACACACCTCTGTCCATGGCCCAGCACTGGTGTGACTATTAGAGGATGCCGCCTCTCATCATCACGGGTAGACACAGACTAATTGGTAAATTAAATATTTTACATAAAATTCCAGTTGCAGATTTTCATCTTTTTTGCCTTCAGGCAAATAATTAAAGTGAATTCCCTGCCTATGGAGGAGAGCACGCTGGGAATTCTGCAAAGCTTTGATGGCTGGAAAGACGGAGCATCTATGAGGGAGGGATTCCTGGCAGATTGTGCAGAGCCCATGTTATCTAGATACGTCTAGAACAAAGAGAAAGGTAAAGGGACCTGAGTGCCCCATAGAAGCAGAGAAGATACGGACTCCATCTATGTAGAGCACATTCATTAGCAGGAAATAAAACAGTATCATATAGTCCAAAAACTACCTAAAAAGTGATGTCATATTGTAAATACATTACATGCACTAAACCTTACTAATACACAAATATATTCTACTGATCCTGAGTTATACCAAAGTGAAAAAAAGAGAAGAAAGACTGTAGATCACCATATATGTAATCCTAAGAGAACTTTATTTAAACAAAAGTAAAAAAAACATTAATTAATTGATTGATTAATTAATTAATTAACAACATATGTTGAAGGTACGTAGAGTGGGTTTATAAACTGCAAGGAGAGAAAGTATGAACAGGCTATGACTAAGGGGTAGAGTACCCTGAAACACGTCAGCTGGATGGGTTTTTAATCACTTTGTGTGTTTTTTTTCACCTTCACTTATTGATATCTTTTTTTGTTTCTGTTCTGGATACTCGATTTTAATATGATAAATTAAAAGCTAAATTTTAAAAGGACTTCCATAGGAGAGGGGACCCATTTTTTTCATCAATTTTTTGATCCTGAGTTACATCCTGTATTATACTCCAGAGCTGCGCTCACTATTCTGCTGGTACAGTCACTGTGTACATACATTACATTACTTATCCTGTATTATACTCCAGAGCTGCGCTCACTATTCTGCTGGTACAGTCACTGTGTACATACATTACATTACTTATCCTGTATTATACTCCAGAGCTGCGCTCACTATTCTGCTGGTACAGTCACTGTGTACATACATTACATTACTTATCCTGTATTATACTCCAGAGCTGCGCTCACTATTCTGCTGGTACAGTCACTGTGTACATACATTACATTACTTATCCTGTATTATACTCCAGAGCTGCGCTCACTATTCTGCTGGTATAGTCACTGTGTACATACACTACATTACTTATCCTGTATTATACTCCAGAGCTGTGCTCACTATTCTGCTGGTGCAGTCACTGTGTACATACACTACATTACTTATCCTGTATTATACTCCAGAGCTGCGCTCGCTATTCTGCTGGTGCAGTCATTGTGTACATACATTACATTACTTATCCTGTATTATACTCCAGAGCTGCACTCACTATTCTGCTGGTACAGTCACTGTGTACATACATTACATTACTTATCCTGTATTATACTCCAGAGCTGCGCTCACTATTCTGCTGGTACAGTCACTGTGTACATACATTACATTACTTATCCTGTATTATTCTCCAGAGCTGCGCTCACTATTCTGCTGGTGCAGTCACTGTGTACATACATTACATTACTTATCCTGTATTATACTCCAGAGCTGCGCTCACTATTCTGCTGGTACAGTCACTGTGTACATACATTACATTACTTATCCTGTATTATACTCCAGAGCTGCACTCACTATTCTGCTGGTGCAGTCACTGTGTACATACATTACATTACTTATCCTGAATTATACTCCAGAGCTGTACTCACTATTCTGCTGGTGCAGTCACTGTGTACATACATTACATTACTTATACTGTATTATACTCCAGAGCTGCGCTCACTATTCTGCTGGTGCAGTCACTGTGTACATACATTACATTACTTATCCTGAATTATACTCCAGAGCTGTACTCACTATTCTGCTGGTGCAGTCACTGTGTACATACATTACATTACTTATCCTGTATTATACTCCAGAGCTGCGCTCACTATTCTGCTGGTACAGTCACTGTGTACATACATTACATTACTTATCCTGTACTGATCCTGAGTTACATCCTGTATTATAGATATATAGAACTTAGATTTCGGTAAAGAAGGAACTTCAAGAACTTTTATTTAGGTAAAAAAGTTGAAAAAAGTTCTACTTCTGAAGCTTAGATCAAATGTAAGATATACAAATATGTTTTTGATGAAGGTGTTATAGACTTCTCTAGAAGGGAAGAAACAATATTTATCTTGTCACACGGCGTTCAATCTGACAAAGCGAGCGGGTAATTATCACACGTTATCGCCTGAAACAAAAAGGCTGTCATGGTAAAGGATACATTTGTCAGCCCCCCATGGGGAGCCGTGATTCCTGCTTGTCTAGGGAGATCATTATCATAACCCAGATACATAATCTGTGCATTTAGTCAAGAAATTATAATTTTAAAGGTCATCAAAAGGAGCAACCCCGACAGCGAGGGGGCAAAGTAGAGCCTACAATTAGGAATTGATTTACTTTAAATTGGAATGTCTGAAGAATCATATGACCTGAAGGCCTGCATCCTGCAGTGTAATAGTGGTTGTATTCCTCTATATAGAGGCAGTATTATAGTAGTTATATTCTTGTATATAGGAGTAGTATTATAGTAGATATATTCTTGTACATAGGAGTAGTATTATAGTAGTTATATTCTTGTACATAGGAGGTAGTATTATAGTAGTTATATTCTTGTACATAGGGGCAGTATTATAGTAGTTATATTCTTGTACATAGGAGCAGTATTATAGTAGTTATATTCTTGTACATAGGAGCAGTATTATAGTAGTTATATTCTTGTACATAGGAGCAGTATTATAGTAGTTATATTCTTGTACATAGGAGGTAGTATTATAGTAGTTATATTCTTGTACATAGGGGTAGTATTATAGTAGTTATATTCTTGTACATAGGGGCAGTATTATAGTAGTTATATTCTTGTACATAGGAGCAGTATTATAGTAGTTATATTCTTGTACATAGGGGCAGTATTATAGCAGTTATATTCTTGTACATAGGTGGTAGTATTATAGTAGTTATATTCTTGTACATAGGAGGTAGTATTATAGTAGTTATATTCTTGTATATAGGGGCAGTATTATAGTAGTTATATTCTTGTGTAGGAGTAGTATTATAGTAGTTATATTCTTGTACATAGGAGGTAGTATTATAGTAGTTATATTCTTGTACATAAGAGCAGTATTATAGTAGTTATATTCTTGTACATAGCGAGTAGTATTATAGCAGTTATATTCTTGTACATAGGAGCAGTATTATAGTAGTTATATTCTTGTACATAGGAGGTAGTATTATAGTAGTTATATTCTTGTACATAGGAGTGTTATTATAGTAGTTATATTCTTGTACATAGGAGCAGTATTATAGTAGTTATATTCTTGTACATAGGAGGTAGTATTATAGTAGTTATATTCTTGGACATAGGAGTAGTATTATAGTAGTTATATTCTTGTGTAGGAGTAGTATTATAGTAGTTATATTCTTGTACATAGGAGGTAGTATTATAGTAGTTATATTCTTGTACATAAGAGCAGTATTATAGTAGTTATATTCTTGTACATAGCGAGTAGTATTATAGCAGTTATATTCTTGTACATAGGAGCAGTATTATAGTAGTTATATTCTTGTACATAGGGGGCAGTATTATAGTAGTTATATTCTTGTACATAGGAGCAGTATTATAGTAGTTATATTCTTGTACATAGGAGGTTATATTATAGTAGTTATATTCTTGTACATAGGAGTAGTATTATAGTACTTATATTCTTGTACATAGGAGGTAGTATTATAGTAGTTATATTCTTGTACATAGGAGCAGTATTATAGTAGTTATATTCTTGTACATAGGGGCAGTATTATAGCAGTTATATTCTTGTACATAGGTGGTAGTATTATAGTAGTTATATTCTTGTACATAGGTGGTAGTATTATAGTAGTTATATTCTTGTACATAGGAGGTAGTATTATAGTAGTTATATTCTTGTATATAGGGGCAGTATTATAGTAGTTATATTCTTGTGTAGGAGTAGTATTATAGTAGTTATATTCTTGTACATAGGAGGTAGTATTATAGTAGTTATATTCTTGTACATAAGAGCAGTATTATAGTAGTTATATTCTTGTACATAGCGAGTAGTATTATAGCAGTTATATTCTTGTACATAGGAGCAGTATTATAGTAGTTATATTCTTGTACATAGGAGGTAGTATTATAGTAGTTATATTCTTGTACATAGGAGTGTTATTATAGTAGTTATATTCTTGTACATAGGAGCAGTATTATAGTAGTTATATTCTTGTACATAGGAGGTAGTATTATAGTAGTTATATTCTTGGACATAGGAGTAGTATTATAGTAGCTATATTCTTGTGTAGGAGTAGTATTATAGTAGTTATATTCTTGTACATAGGAGGTAGTATTATAGTAGTTATATTCTTGTACATAAGAGCAGTATTATAGTAGTTATATTCTTGTACATAGCGAGTAGTATTATAGCAGTTATATTCTTGTACATAGGAGCAGTATTATAGTAGTTATATTCTTGTACATAGGAGGTAGTATTATAGTAGTTATATTCTTGTACATAGGAGTGTTATTATAGTAGTTATATTCTTGTACATAGGAGCAGAATTATAGTAGTTATATTCTTGTACATAGGAGGTAGTATTATAGTAGTTATATTCTTGGACATAGGAGTAGTATTATAGTAGTTATATTCTTGTGTAGGAGTAGTATTATAGTAGTTATATTCTTGTACATAGGAGGTAGTATTATAGTAGTTATATTCTTGTACATAAGAGCAGTATTATAGTAGTTATATTCTTGTACATAGCGAGTAGTATTATAGCAGTTATATTCTTGTACATAGGAGCAGTATTATAGTAGTTATATTCTTGTACATAGGAGGTAGTATTATAGTAGTTATATTCTTGTACATAGGGGGCAGTATTATAGTAGTTATATTCTTGTACATAGGAGCAGTATTATAGTAGTTATATTCTTGTACATAGGAGGTTATATTATAGTAGTTATATTCTTGTACATAGGAGTAGTATTATAGTACTTATATTCTTGTACATAGGAGTAGTATTATAGTAGTTATATTCTTGTACATAAGAGCAGTATTATAGTAGTTATATTCTTGTACATAGCGAGAAGTATTATAGCAGTTATATTCTTGTACATAGGAGCAGTATTATAGTAGTTATATTCTTGTACATAAGAGGTAGTATTATAGTAGTTATATTCTTGTACATAGGGGGCAGTATTATAGTAGTTATATTCTTGTACATAGGAGCAGTATTATAGTAGTTATATTCTTGTACATAGGGGTAGTATTATAGTAGTTATACTCTTGTACATAGGAGCAGTATTATAGTAGTTATATTCTTGTACATAGGAGGTAGTATTATAGTAGTTATATTCTTGTACATAGGGGGCAGTATTATAGTAGTTATATTCTTGTACATAGGGGGCAGTATTATAGTAGTTATATTCTTGTACATAGGAGCAGTATTATAGTAGTTATATTCTTGTACATAGGGGGCAGTATTATAGTAGTTATATTCTTGTACATAGGAGGCAGTATTATAGTAGTTATATTCTTGTACATAGGAGGTTATATTATAGTAGTTATATTCTTGTACATAGGAGTAGTATTATAGTACTTATATTCTTGTACATAGGAGCAGTATTATAGTAGTTATATTCTTGTACATAGGAGCAGTATTATAGAAGTTATATTCTTGTACATAGGAGGTAGTATTATAGTAGTTATATTCTTGTACATAGGAGCAGTATTATAGTAGTTATATTCTTGTACATAGGAGCAGTATTATAGTAGTTATATTCTTGTACATAGGAGTAGTATTATAGTAGTTATATTCTTGTGTAGGAGTAGTATTATAGTAGTTATATTCTTGTACATAGGAGGTAGTATTATAGTAGTTATATTCTTGTACATAAGAGCAGTATTATAGTAGTTATATTCTTGTACATAGCGAGTAGTATTATAGCAGTTATATTCTTGTACATAGGAGCAGTATTATAGTAGTTATATTCTTGTACATAAGAGGTAGTATTATAGTAGTTATATTCTTGTACATAGGGGGCAGTATTATAGTAGTTATATTCTTGTACATAGGAGCAGTATTATAGTAGTTATATTCTTGTACATAGGGGTAGTATTATAGTAGTTATACTCTTGTACATAGGAGTAGTATTATAGTAGTTATACTCTTGTACATAGGAGCAGTATTATAGTAGTTATATTCTTGTACATAGGAGCAGTATTATAGTAGTTATATTCTTGTACATAGGAGGTTATATTATAGTAGTTATATTCTTGTACATAGGAGTAGTATTATAGTAGTTATATTCTTGTACATAGGAGCAGTATTATAGAAGTTATATTCTTGTACATAGGAGGTAGTATTATAGTAGTTATATTCTTGTACATAGGAGCAGTATTATAGTAGTTATATTCTTGTACATAGGAGCAGTATTATAGTAGTTATATTCTTGTACATAGGAGCAGTATTATAGTAGTTATATTCTTGTACATAGGAGCAGTATTATAGTAGTTATATTCTTGTACATAGGAGCAGTATTATAGTAGTTATATTCTTGTACATAGGAGGTTATATTATAGTAGTTATATTCTTGTACATAGGAGTAGTATTATAGTACTTATATTCTTGTACATAGGAGCAGTATTATAGTAGTTATATTCTTGTACATAGGAGCAGTATTATAGAAGTTATATTCTTGTACATAGGAGGTAGTATTATAGTAGTTATATTCTTGTACATAGGAGCAGTATTATAGTAGTTATATTCTTGTACATAGGAGCAGTATTATAGTAGTTATATTCTTGTACATAGGAGTAGTATTATAGTAGTTATATTCTTGTGTAGGAGTAGTATTATAGTAGTTATATTCTTGTACATAGGAGGTAGTATTATAGTAGTTATATTCTTGTACATAAGAGCAGTATTATAGTAGTTATATTCTTGTACATAGCGAGTAGTATTATAGCAGTTATATTCTTGTACATAGGAGCAGTATTATAGTAGTTATATTCTTGTACATAAGAGGTAGTATTATAGTAGTTATATTCTTGTACATAGGGGGCAGTATTATAGTAGTTATATTCTTGTACATAGGAGCAGTATTATAGTAGTTATATTCTTGTACATAGGGGTAGTATTATAGTAGTTATACTCTTGTACATAGGAGCAGTATTATAGTAGTTATATTCTTGTACATAGGAGCAGTATTATAGTAGTTATATTCTTGTACATAGGAGGTTATATTATAGTAGTTATATTCTTGTACATAGGAGTAGTATTATAGTAGTTATATTCTTGTACATAGGAGCAGTATTATAGAAGTTATATTCTTGTACATAGGAGGTAGTATTATAGTAGTTATATTCTTGTACATAGGAGCAGTATTATAGTAGTTATATTCTTGTACATAGGAGCAGTATTATAGTAGTTATATTCTTGTACAGAGGAGCAGTATTATAGTAGTTATATTCTTGTACATAGGAGCAGTATTATAGTAGTTATATTCTTGTACATAGGAGCAGTATTATAGTAGTTATATTCTTGTACATAGGAGGTTATATTATAGTAGTTATATTCTTGTACATAGGAGTAGTATTATAGTACTTATATTCTTGTACATAGGAGCAGTATTATAGTAGTTATATTCTTGTACATAGGAGCAGTATTATAGAAATTATATTCTTATACATAGGAGTAGTATTATAGTCGTTATATTCTTGTACATAGCAGTAGTATTATAGTAGTTATATTCTTGTACATAGGAGGTAGTATTATAGTAGTTATATTCTTGTACATAGGGGGCAGTATTATAGTAGTTATATTCTTGTACATAGGAGCAGTATTATAGTAGTTATATTCTTGTACA
The DNA here is from genome assembly GCF_031893055.1 of Leptodactylus fuscus. NCBI lineage: Eukaryota > Metazoa > Chordata > Amphibia > Anura > Leptodactylidae > Leptodactylus > Leptodactylus fuscus. The sequence goes on along the minus strand of NC_134270.1, from coordinate 169,227,040 downwards.
TAGGAGGTTATATTATAGTAGTTATATTCTTGTACATAGGAGCAGTATTATAGTAGTTATATTCTTGTACATAGGAGTAGTATTATAGTAGTTATATTCTTGTACATAGCAGTAGTATTATAGTAGTTATATCCTTGTACATAGGAGTAGTATTATAGTAGTTATATTCTTGTACATAGGGGGCAGTATTATAGTAGTTATATTCTTGTACATAGGAGCAGTATTATAGTAGTTATATTCTTGTACATAGGAGGTTATATTATAGTAGTTATATTCTTGTACATAGGAGGCAGTATTATAGTAGTTATATTCTTGTACATAGGAGCAGTATTATAGTAGTTATATTCTTGTACATAGGAGTAGTATTATAGTAGTTATATTCTTGTACATAGGAGGTAGTATTATAGTAGTTATATTCTTGTACATAGGAGGTAGTATTATAGTAGTTATATTCTTGTACATAGGAGCAGTATTATAGTAGTTATATCCTTGTACATAGGAGGTAGTATTATAGTAGTTATATTCTTGTACATAGGAGCAGTATTATAGTAGTTATATTCTTGTACATAGGAGGTAGTATTATAGTAGTTGTATTCTTGTACACAGAAGGTAGTATTATAGTAGTCATATTCTTGTACATAAGAGACAGTATTACAGTAGCTTGGTTCTTGCACATTGTTATATATTCCTTCCCAAGCAGTAGCATTTCCAGTCATTGGGTGCGATTTACGACGTGCAGTGCTTTCAATGTCAGTCTTCATATCTCGTGCCAAGGCGGAAGGTTCACCTTGTTTATGACATAGTACAGGCCTCGCCATAAATCAGGTGTACTCTCTGCAAGGTTTAAATGATCATAAATCTAGTATTGCACCAATGTCCCTGTCCATGAAAGTGGCGTGGGCGGCGCATAACAAAAAATTCAAAAATTTTCAGGTAAAATCCGATTTGTATTAAAAAAGTGCAGGTTATCAGTGTATTATATTTCTAACAATGGAGTTAATGATCAGAATTTGCCAATGGCCATCAGAGCGGGTGTGTAGGATTATTACGGTAGTGTAGCGCGCAGGGTTACACACGTCCATGGTCACACGTTACACTTTCTTCTTGGTTCTACAACCATTATCAGTAATAATTGCGTGTTTGCGGTTGTCTGGAGGTGTCGCCCAGCGGGCAGGAGCTGATATGTGTCATGGAGGTGAAGAAGTGAGCATTCCCCTAGTCACTGCTAATGAGCAAAAACACATGCGTGTCCGTGTCAGACGACTAATTATCATGTGACACAGGCGCCTCACAGCAATGTAAAGAGACGGTAATGAGTCTGGGGTCATCACTGTAGTAGGAACATAGTGATGGGGTCGAGTATATGGAACGTCGATACTGGCTATGGAGGCTCCTTGATCAAATCTTCTCTTTATCGCCAGATTAGTCCTTATTATATCTCTATTAAACACTTATTTCAGGTGCCCCATAGATTATAACCGCTGTTGTTACCAGGCCCTGGGCCCTGAGAGGGCCCCAGCGGTCCCCCTGCCACATAATATATACCCCCAGTCTAAATGGCACCACTAGAGGCCTCATTACTGATTTTGTATTTGGGCCCAGAAGCTGCAATTTACATCTCTGCTGAGGCTGCACTTGTGTCTATTTTCAATCATCTTTATTTATAATGTCCTGGTGAGCGCAGACAGATAAGCTCCATGAAGAACTCAGCTACACCTAACATGTCCACAATGTGCACACATGTCTTAACCACATGCCCCTGTTACTTATTCACCCCCACCAAGACCATTTAACGAAAAATAGTGCACATGAGCCCCCAAAGCAACCCCCTAAATAAATACAGAGGCATTAGGTTTACATAAATATTTACAGGCACAGACCAGAAACGCCAAATAAAGACAGACCCCAGACCAGACCCTAAAACAAATACAGACCGCTAACCTGACCCGTAACCAAATACAGACCCCAGACCCTAAAACAAATACAGACCCCAAACCACTAACCAAACCCGCTAAACAAATACAGACCCCAGACCATAAAAACATATACAGACCCCAAACCACTAACCAAACCTGCTAAACAAATACAGACCCCAGACCATAAAAACATATACAGACCGCTAACCTGACCCATAAACAAATACAGACCCCAGACCATAAAACAAATACAGACCCCAAACCACTAACCAAACCCGCTAAACAAATACAGACCCCAGACCATAAAAACATATACAGACCCCAAACCACTAACCAAACCTGCTAAACAAATACAGACCCCAGACCATAAAAACATATACAGACCGCTAACCTGACCCATAAACAAATACAGACCCCAGACCATAAAACAAATACAGACTCCAAACCACTAACCAAACCCGCTAAACAAATACAGACCCCAGACCCTAAAACAAATACAGACCGCTAACCTGACCCATAAAGACAAATACAGACCCCAAACCATAAAAACATATACAGGCCCAAACCACTAACCAAACCTGCTAAACAAATACAGACCCCAGACCACTGACCAGACCCCATAAAAACAAATATAGACCCCAAACCAGTAACCAAACCTGCTAAACAAATACAGACCCCAGACCACTGACCAGACCCCATAAAAACAAATACAGACCCCAGACCACTATCCAGACCTTCTAAACAAATACAGACCACAGACCTGTAACCAAAACCACTAAACAAATAAAGACCCCAGACCACTGACCAACCCCCCTAGACAAATACAGACCCCAGATCACTGACCAGACCCCAGAAAAACAAATATAGACCTCAGACCTTCTAAACAAATACAGACCACAGACCACTAACCAGACCCCATAAATAAATACAAATTCCAGACCACAAACCAAACCCCCAAATATAATAGGTAGAGGCCCAGGGTAGGTGTTAAAAGTAAAAACCAGTCATACTCACCTTCCCTCGCCTGTTCTGGGCATCCTCATGATGTCCGACGCTCATTCTGGATCCTCTTTTGGCCTCCTGGGTGACGTCATGTGTCCTGAGGTCACTGCTGAGGCCTTGTGTAATAACGTGATGTCAGCGCTCACCATCTGACCTCAGCAGTGACCCAGGAGGCTGGAGAGGTCAGAGCAGGACCCAGACAAAGTGCCGGACACTGACGTCATCACGCTCATTTTGCCCAATCACAGGCCTCAGCGGTGACCTCAGGTGCATGACATCATAAGAGAGAACCAGATGTCACTGAGGAGGCAGAGATAGAGCGCCTAATCCTGCAAGTAGGCCTTAGGCCTCTACCTATTAAACTCCAGGGTCTGAAGAGCCCCCAGAGTATAATAATTTACCACAATGCATGTCGAGGGGGCCATTTTGGTTAATCCAAGACATATCCTAAATTGTTCGGTTTCATTACAAAAAACGAATCTGGTTTGCTACGAACCGTTTCGCCCATCTTTAAAAGAGACCCCAGGCCAAACCCTCAATCCCACTCCAGACCCCCTAAACAGATCTTAGCCCTTCTAAATAAATAAAGACTCAAGACCAGAATGCAGATATTCTTCTCTCCTTGTGACCAGGAGGGGTGAGTATTTTGCAGGACGCCCTGGCGTTCAGCGGGTACGTATCAGAGCACGTGCAGGAGTTTTGTAAAGGCTGGCTTTAGTGCAGAGCATTGTACAGCACATCCCGTATATCGGTTTTACGACTCTCATCTCTTTTGTTGATGTCGCCTCCGGGTTCTTATGGATCCATAGCGTCTCAATCTGGCGGCCGAGAACGGAAACGCCAATGTTATGGTAAAGAGACTCATTCATTTTTAAATGAAGCCATTCAGCCTGCTTTACCATTCCGTACACAGGCGAAGCCTCGGCTTTCTTCCACCTTTCACGTCTCTGCCCGCGAGGTGTTATCGGAGAGAAACAAGAATAGAGCAGGTTCCCGCATTGTGATTCAGACCTAATATTTTATGTTCATTTACTCCAGGAGATAGGAAACGATTAGCTGGAGCTGCCCGCTGCTTGCCAGGCTGCCATGTTCAGCGCTCGCATGAAAGGAACAAGGTGTCAAACAAAACAGTCATTGTTTCAGCTCCGTACGGTGGGAAACGGCAGATGGAACAGTCAAAAAATTGCACGGGAGGAAATTTATTAATATTGGATTGTTCAAAGGGAGTGAAAAAGCGAATGAATCACCTGCATAATAATCTATTTCTAAAGCTTTGTGCAAAGTGTGATTTTCCTGTATTACAGAGCTATTACCGTAGACCCCGGTCCCTTGCATAGACCGGCGCGGCATGGCTTACTGATGGTTTTCATATTGTCATTTTCATTCCTCCCACAATTCCAGTAGTTTCCTACCTATTGATCCTGAACTTTCAGATTTATGAATAGTATGCTAAAAAAACAGTGAAGACTGACACTTATACAGGCGAGAAGAGTGAATATAACTTCTTATAATGAACTAGATTCCTATGGCATGCAGAATGTATGGAAGCCTAATGGCGCAGATTCTGATGTGGAATTTGCATCAGAATCCGCGCGGGAAAAAAAGCCTCCCAATGACTTCAATGGGTTCCTTTTTCTGCGAGCGGATTCCGCGTCAGAATCCGCACCAGAAAACTCTGTGTGACTGGACCTTTATGGGTAATACCATGGCTTATATTAAGGGTTGTCACCCAGTAAGTCAAAGTAGCTGAATAGGGTATGTTTACATCACTGAATTTGAGGCAGATTCCGCCTTAAAATCAGTGCCAAATTCTGCTTAAAACAAGCCTTCAATGGCAGTCAGTTCTGATTTTTCTCTAGCTGATTTTTTTTTCTCGATCTTCAACCAATTTCCGCCTGATAACTCCCATGGAAGTAAATAGGAGACGGAAAATACCACCTGGCAAGTGCGGAATTTTATGTGGAATTTGAACATGTGGAAGATTCGGTTTCAAATTCCTGAAGCTGAATTTTTCAGTGAGGAAAAATTCTTGAAGCAGTAGGAAAATTTCCACCATGAGAACAATCCTTTAAGGGGATGTTCACATATAAGAATTTCACGCTGAATTTAAGGCGGAATCTGTCTCCCATTCATTTGAATAGACGGCAGTAGAGGATTCTGAGACCTCCCATTGAAATGAATAGAAGGCAGAAAATCCAACTTTTCCATCAGTGTGGAGTTGGATGCAGAATTGATGTGGAATTTGTCAAAATCCACATTGGTTTTTGACAAGGAGAAAAAAAATCTGCTTCAAACTCCTGAAGTACAAATTTTCTGTTGACAAATTCAATGGAATTTTTATATTTTTTTAGGGTATCTACAGCCGATCCTTCATAGCTGGAAAGTTAGGAGAACTATGGCTTTCCTGAGTAGGTGGGAGTTGGTCTATGTGTATGTTCTTCAGAGGGCGATAACAAGACTTTGGGTCATAACTAAGGGGAAAGGTGTTCACCATAAAAGGGCCACTATAAGACCTCAATGAGGGTCCCAAAAATGTTGAGATCAAACAGATATGAGAAGCATCTATAAGAAGATATTGGTGGTGGTAAACCATTAACCCCTTTATATCTGAAAAGTTTTGCCTCACCAGTCTATAACTTTTGCATACCTCCCAACTGTCCCAATTTCCCCGGGACACTCCCGATTTTGGTGTGCTGTCCCGCGGTCCCGGTTGGCAGGAGGTATGTCCCGATTTCAACTCATCGGCATCCGTAGGGCGCCGATGAGCTGAATACATAGGCAAAGAGGGCCTTTCATGGTCCGGGGCACAGGCAGTTCTATATACTGCTGAATTCAGCACTCTGTCAGCTTTCCCGATCTGTGCCCCATGTAAAGAGCTAGCGGTCCCGGTACCGTAGCTCTTTACAGTCAGAAGGGCGTTTCTGACAGTCAGTCAGGAACATCCTTCTCCACAGATGCACCTATCGCGCTGTACAGTGTGAGCGGGGAGGAACGTTACCTCCCTCTGCTCACAGTGCTCGTCCATAGACAAGTATTATCAGGAGGGGAGGGGGCGTTCCTCCCCACTCACACTGTACAGCACGATAGGCGCTGCTGTGGAGAAGGATGTTCCTGACTGACTGTCAGAAACGCCCTTCTGACTGTAAAGAGCTACGGTACCGGGACAATGGCTCTTTACACGGGGCACAGATCGGGAAAGCCGACAGTGCGCTGAATTCAGTGCACTGTTGACTTTCCAGCAGTATATAGAACTGCCTGTGTCCTGGACCATGAAAGGTCCTCTTTAAAGCAGGAGCTCACTGCGCTCCGGCATTTGTATCCGCGATGTGATGACGTCACATCGCACCTACAACTATGTGTATGAGGGAGAGAGCGGCGAGGGAGCGATGGAAGGTGAGTGTGTTTGTTTGTGTTAAACATTAAGATGGAACATAATGTGGGGGCCCATGAAACTGGGTGCAGATCAAGGGGGAGAACGGCATGACACTGGGCAGAGATGGGGGGGACATGAAACTGTGGGCAGATGAAGGGGGGAAGAACAGCATGAAACTGGGCAGAGATGGGGGGGACATGAAATTGGAGGGACATGAAACTGGGGGAAAGATGGAGGGGGGACATATAATTTACGGGTGACTATAGGAGGATTATACTGTGTGGGAGCACATGAAAAATCAATGAGAATGGGCAGAATCAACATAAAAGTGGGTGGAGCCAAATTTGCCATGGCGCGCTCAGCGCGCCGCACATTTTGTCCCTCTTTCTATCCTTCAAAAGTTGTTAGGTATGCTTTTGCACAATTCTGTGTAACACCTGCTAGAGGTAAAGTAACAGCAGTAGACAACACTGTACAGACCCCCACCTGCTTCCCTGTGCCCCTGCCACCTAGGGGAGGAGCTGCAGAGGATTGGGGGATTGTGGGTCAAGAAAAATCAGGAAGGAGATGAGGGGACCGCATGTTTGGGAGAGCAGAGAGTCCAGCACCGGCAGACACAGGGCAGAGCTCCAGGGACAGTCCTGCCAGCACAGCAGCTAAGACCAGGAGAGGAGGTCACCCGGCAGCTAGACAGCTCTACAACTTGGCTCTGGAGAGACCCCTTGTCTCATCACACAGGCAGACCCTGCCCCACTCCACCAGGACTTGATTGCTGCAGAGCCAAGCAGAATTCTGGAAGTGGATGCACCTATGTGTCTGGGAGTTGTGAGCAGCCACTGCTGAACTGTGTTATAGACTTGTTGTGGAAACTATTTCTGAGGTCAGTAATCCTAAGTGCACCAACAGTTCCAGCAAGCGCGCCAACACCCGCGCCAACAGGGCCCCAACTGATGGACTGAGTTATTTATGTTGCTGCAGCTTTATTAGGGGAGATTTGGTACATGCAGCTAGCTATGTGGAGTGTGTGAGAGAGTTAGGTACTATGTGGGGGTCATTGTACATTAATCCTGTGTTCCCCAGAGTTTAGAGTATTAGGGGATCCATTTATACTATTATATCCGCCAGGCCTGGCATACATTTATAGCTCATGGTTACAAAGGAGCAACTGCTGGATTGTTTATGTGTTATGTTATATGCTATCTTACCTTTCTACTTTTGCAATTTGTTCTATCCCAATAAATATTCCCGGTTGTGTTACCCCTATTTCTGTGAGTGTGTACTGAGCTTAGGCAGGGGTTTCCCGAGTCAACCCCTGGCAGTAGAGGACAACCCTCCTGCCTTCCTACAGAACTCCGAGAAAGATTCGGGTGGAGGCACTGCGCCATAGCGAATTTAAAGATACACCCGCCCTTCCTATAGAGCGAGGTCTGAAGGGGTGTTACATCTGTATATATTTTTTTCACATCATTGAGGAACAAAGCGCCGGCCGACCCATCACCTCTCGTGCTGGACCCTGACTCCAGTCCTCCTCTACAATTTTCTGGTGACACCTCGTTCCGATCGTTTCCAGGAAAGCTTTATACACGAGATACAATGAGCGCCGCCGGATCAGAGGCAACGTTCCATCCTTGCTCCCGCAGGAGCCCTGTATTATGTTGTCGTTGCCAATGGAGACACGTGGTAGAGATCAATACATGTAAAACACGGGATCAGAGGAACAGCGGTGTGTGATGTTACTGCAGATGACACCGAAGCCCTGGAGGAGATGAAAGACTTCCGAGGAGAAGACGTCAAAGAGAAGATAATCCATTGTGATGGTGCAAAGGACGTGTTTAGGAAAATGTGCATGTCCTGGTCACACTGCCTGAGACACCTTTTAGATCATTTTGATGAACAATATGTCTTAAAGGGGCTGCCCCGGATTTATATGCATGAAAAGATTTGGAACTTTTTAATACATTGTTTCAATTTTTCCATCATTTTCAAAATCTCTGCTTGCTGTCATTGATACCCAGAGGCTGGAACCTGATGGTTTATCGATATGTGAGCTAAAAACAGCAGCAACCAGCACCCATCCTACGACACACTCAAAGACCTTATGGCCAGCTGACTGACGTAGAGGGGGGAGCGCATCACTGGACTGAGAAGCAGGACGGTCATTTTGACAAATTTCCAACCATCTAGGCTGTTCTGACTTAGCTGTTAGGAGGTGTTGAGAACAGTGGTTATGTGAGGACACGCACATGTGGCGAACAGAATCCTGACAGCCCAGACAGGATTGTATGACCCACTGACAAGTGCGAGCAGCTTGTGTCCTCCATCCAGACACAGGTGGCATAGCAGAAAGAAAATTGGTGTCACAGCGCCCATTAGGTGTTCTATAATTGACCGTCAGACACCTTCACCTTCGTTTGCAGCGGTGTCATGAACAGACTGTGCAGACTGGAATGAATTCAGGTTCTGTTTGGGGATCTAATGACAGTCGGGTTGGAGTTTGGAGGCCTCGTGGTGAGCGCTTCAATAATGCCTTCGCTGTGCAGTGACGCGTTGCCCCCTGCGGTAGTGATGATTTGAGAAGCCATCGCATATGGCAGTCACTTGTAATAGTGATACAAGGACACTAACTGTTCAGTGATACGTATAGGACATCCTGCAGCCACATGTGGCATTTTTCAGGAGGATAATGCTCACCCTCACAAACAAGAAAATCCCAGGAATGTCTCCACCAGATTATAACACTCCCTTGGCCACCAGATTTATCTCCAATTGAGTATTTATGGGACCAGCTGGGATGTTGCTCCACAATGTACGAGTGTATCTCATCTTTAGGGTTGAGCCGATCTTGAGATTTCAGGAACGATTTTAAAATGCGATTTCCAATCATTTTCCAGCCGATCCCGATCGTGAAATTTGCTCGATCGCCGATCGGCATCCGATCTTTCCCGATCGCTCAACCCTAGTCAATGCTTCTCTATGGGAAAAGTCACAGTTAGGGTTGAGCCGATCTTGAGATTTCAAAATCTGATTTCCTATCCTTTTCCAGCTGATCCCGATCGCAATCGTGAAATTTGCTCGATCGCCGATCGGGATCCGATCTTTTCCAATGCCGATCACTCAACCCTACTCATCTTGTATCCAGGCTAGAGGTGCCCAACAGAGTCCTAGAACCTGTGCCCAATTGTATCATGTTCCCAATCACCTTCCACTTCCATGGATCATCATTACATCACTCTGAGGAAGCTTCCAGCCCGAAGAACTCAGATTTGGTTTGAGATTTTTTTTTTTTTTATCAATGAGGATGGTTTTGTAAGAAAATGTTCAATATATCTAGTACTTTATTTATCCTAAGCCTCATTCTGGGCTTAGGAGTCCAGTGGGCAGTCCCACTCATCAAGAAATACCACCCACTGGACTCCTAAGCATAGCACGAGCAGATATTTTGACCCACAAATGGCAAGTTATCCTGAATATTTCCCCACATAGTTATATATCAATCTACTCAGCTCCTTCTGCTCTATAACCTGATGCCCACAGATCAGACTTCAGTTTCAACGGGAAAGTTCCCTTTAAGTGCACAAACTCCTATACGTTATGACGCCGTTCTCCCAGGCTCCTCGGCTCTGCTCATTGTATTGGTTTTTCATCGTCGTCACGCTCTTCTTTTCTGAACCAAAGAGCTCGGAGACCATAATAAGAAATTCCACTTAGTTTCCTGCCGAGCTTAAAGCTTCCACGTCACCCGTTTGAGGAATCGCTGGTAACATAATACCCGGCCTGAATGGAGCGATAAGTGAGAATTCCTCTACAATTACATGTACTAATCACTTTTCTAAGCTTTTCACTGCTGAGCTGGTCCTCGCCGCATGAAAGCTTTATAGTCATGAGACGTTACAAAGGCACTAAACCCAAAACGCGGCTCACTTTATAGGACGGGATCCTGATAATACTTTATGCATTTCAAAGCCTCAAGATCTTACAGGAAGGGATTGGGTCTGGGATTAGGTAGCTAGTTTGGGATACAACCAATAAATTGCACTTGTACCAATAAATCTGTGTCTGTAATGGGCATGTCCCCTATAATTTTGCCCGGGGCCGCATGCTTTATACCACAGTTAATCTTTGCTCGAGTGCTCCGCATAAGCACAAGCCCGTGGGGATATGTATTATTACATGGCGGCCCATGTAATATAACAAAACTAGTACTAAGGGTGGACCCCCTGTAGGACTTCCATAGGCAGGGGTACTCTTCATCAGAAACCCTTTAAGAACAACATTCTGATCATGAAATTCTCAGTCCCTGCCCGCCATGTGTCAGATGCCTATCTCTGTTTCTTACAAGTATGCCCTAACCACTACCAAGTCTCTGGTAAATCCCTTATATGATATGATAGGGGGGGTTAGTGACATGGTGCACATATGGAAACAAGCTGTACTGTGCACCTGGGTGAAGCCACAGATCCCAATGTGCAAATTGGTTTAGAAGAAATTTTGTTGGTGGTAGACTTCCCTTAAGGACTCGGTGTCCTGGTTACAATCCCTGCGTCTTAAGGGTTTGTCTTCTACAGTGATGTCCAGTAGTCATCCACATGATGGTGCTATCAACCTTCACCACAGGTCCCTTCTACAGTCTTACGCTCATTCTAACAGTAGGTAATCTTTCTCATTTAGGGTCCTGTCCCTCTCAAAGGCTCCTGTTCCACCAGTTTACTCCACTCAAGGTCAGAACATAACCACTAAGTTACATCTCAAGCCTTCAGCACAACCAGTTCCTGTAGGAATCTTCCTAAATCCCACAGCAATGCTCTCCCCAACAATGGCTGGCATACTGGGCTAACTCGTACTTGTTAACCCTCCTGGGACATCAGGGAGGCTTCCTAAGGTGACCTCCTGGAGTCCTAGAAGAGCTGGAAAATCTGCCCAACTCTCTGTCACTTTGTATGTGACGGGGGCACAATAAAGAGGAGTGGGCGACATGCCCTGTATCCATGTCACAAAATGGATGCACTCCCAAACGGGGACATTGTCCCACCAAAGGGGACCTGACCACTCCCTACAATTGTCTCCCAGACTTTCTTCTGTCCATGTTGACCTGTATGGGCCATCTATTTCTACAACAACAGAAGCATTCCCAGAGTTATCCACATGAGCTGTCTCACCTAGGATGTGGTCTACACAAAATACTAGCAGGTCCGAGTCCCACAAGACACTACTTCCATCATGAATAGAAGAACATATATGCAAAAAAACCAAAACTTACATACATAGACGTCCATGCTACAAGTAGATGAATGTCTGAGCAGTCTCTCAGCAAAAAGTGTAGTCCCTTTAAAGCAACGTGCAAGGATTCATGAGCAGTCCATTATCTACAGATGAGGTCAACCCTCTTACAAACTAATATTAAAAGAAAACTCAAGTGCACATTGTTCACGTACCATAGTAAATGAGGCTTCTCCCGTCTTCACGCTGTTCTCAGGTGCTAGACGATGGAGCTCAGCTGTTCTCCTCACCACTTCTTCAACGCTTAATCAACCATAGACAAAGTACAATATCTACAAAAACACCTGAGACCCGCAGTGTCGACGAGAGTCCCGAAACATTGGTGTGATTACTGATTCCTAATGTATAAAATACGTGCACCAAAAATGTACAAAAAGTCTCTTAAAGTGGACCATACCAAATAATGGACCAAACCAAATAATGACTCTGCCAAATGGATCTCCATCTGCTTTAGTCTCTGAACAGTCCTTTGGTTGTTATCCTTTGCCTCATGTGATGCCTTAACTTTAATAGAAGACATTTCTAAAATTTTACGAACATTTTGGAGTTTTCAACACTTGAACCAATTTTTTGGCAATCGTTGACATACACTGATGAGAAAAAGGTGTTGGATACTTGGCCAGGATTGATGGCGGCCTGAATGCTGAGTTGTACGTGAGTATCCTACAAGTTATTTTGTACACTCGAGTACTATGGATATAAAAGGACAACATAGTGTCCTAGCAGGACAATGACCCGAAGACTACGTCAATGACAATGAAGTAGAGGTACCGAATTGGCCCCTACAGTCCCCAGACCTTAAGCCAATCCAAAATTTGTAGGTAGAGTTGAAGAAAAAGCTGTATTTGTACCCAAGTGAGTGGACCAGTATCGATCAGGGATCAGATCAGACATGCTTGAATCTGATGGAGAGCATGTCCAGAAGGATTCCAGCAGGTTTGAATGACCTTTTCCTCTTCAGTATATCAAACTCTTCCTGTTAAAGCGAGTCAACATGATGTCAACTCTGTCCTACATTGTGTCTCCATCATCTTTCCAAGAGAAGTAAGTAGAACGAAGACTTGATAGATACTTAGAGTCTACACGGAACCTCACATTTGGGGTCTAGTTGACTGTTTTGCAAGTCTACATAGTCACTAGTATCAACTGTCCCTTCAATAGAGTGGCTCGTTGACTCTTAGCCCTATAAGATCTTGAGAAATCTAAGTTTTCGTGTGGATTTACTCAATGCTTACAGTGATTGGGTCCATGAGTCACCAAGGAACACCATGAATGCCTAAGACAAAGGGGATAAGGCTCTCAGTAACTCTCTGAGATTTCCATGACTGAGAAGTCTCTGATATCTGGGCTCTTTTGTAGCCCACCATCTCGATGGAGATCCCGATTCATATGCTCTGCAGTGCAACTGGAGATGCTGCAAAGATAGCAATGCAATTGGACCTCAAACCAATTGGACCCCCATTCTTCGGGAGTTCAAAGCTTCACCTCCACATAAGATACCAAGTATTACAATTCTTACTATCATTCAGGATCTTCAGCTTTGTCACTCCTTGACCATGAGTCACATTATAATAATCTTGCTTTCAAAACAATTTCTGTTATTCTTTGGAATATCTTTAATCATGTAAAGCTTGTAAAATATGTGCACTTGGGGAAGTCCTCTTTAATGATCTTCGGGCTTTGAAGAAGGAAGTCTATGTGTCTTTCCAGGAAAGGCTCATTATCTGGAGGAACATCGTCTCCGTCTTATCTCCCTCTGTCTTTTTTCTTGGCCGCCTGTGTCTGTTTCCACCAACAGAGGGGAAGCCTTTTTTCCTGGAAGCCGTCTCATTCATTAACTATTCATTAAATTAACCTGTTCAATGGAAACAACTCGTTTCCCGAAAGACTAATGAAGATGTTGTTTCCAATGGATTTCTATCTCCTCACTGACCCGCCTCGCGTTACTGGATTGAGCTGTAAGTGCCGGATGAGTTTACAAGGTACAAATCTATAAGGAGAAGAAGAAGAAGAGAAATAGCGATCATTTTCTGAGATTTAGATGAAAGAGAAATTGAAAACATAAAAATACTCTAGCATACAGTAAAACATAGTAAGTCCTAGTGGTGTAGCCAAAGGGGTCGCAGTGGCCATATTTGTAACTAAGCACCTAAGCCAGGAGGCCCATCTTGAAACTCTGACTCCTCCTTTATTGATTAGGCAGAGCGAACCTGAATCTCTCAGACTGATCAAAGAGAGTACTGTGCAGCCAGACAGTCACAGCTGCACAGTTCTCTCTATGTCGTTCAAGCACTTATATCCATGATTTACATATAGAGGAAACAGCAAGATACAGCCAATGAAATGCAAAAGGTGGAGAGATGAGTAACCACTGGACCCAAGGTAGGCAGCCTTAAATTGTCCTAAATGAACCCCCACACTGCCATAAACGACCAGATATGAGATGAACCCCTATACTGGGATAAACCACCAGTTATACTGAATTGAACCCCATCACTACACTAGACCACCCGGTATTCTTATATTAAAGGCGTGTGGCCCCAGGTAGCTCTTTATACTGATAACCTAACCACAGGATAGATCATCGATATCCAATCAGTGGGATTGTGACACAGAGACCCTGTACTGATCAGCGTATCCAGCTGCCTTCCAGTGCTGGAAGCGACAGCACTGGTTGGGACTGGAAGCGCTCAAGTAATAGACGCAGACCTACCGTATAGCGCTACGTATACTTGACTGCTTCCCGTCCCACCCAGTGCTGTCGCTTCCATTGTCAGGAAAAAGCCACATCAGCTAACTGGTACAGGGTCTGGGTGTCAGACCCCTGCCAAGTAGACCTAAGTACTGACCTGACCACTTGTGGCCGGAAAACAAAATTAACTCCTTCATCACACTATACAACAATGTATACTAGAGATAACCACCTCACTGTCCTAAACCACCAGGCATTAACTCCTTCACGGCTTTAGGCCGCCAGAAATATTGAAATTAACTGTTTCACTGCCTCATATCATCATGACACTGACAAATACAGGTTTACAGTTGTTAACCCCCTCACTGTCCTAGACCACCAAGAAGACAGCCCTTACTCCCTTCCTTGTCCCAGACCACCAGCATTGTATACAATAACCATCACTGTTTAATAGTACTTGCCGGGACGATACGTATCCTGTATATCTGGCCCTTTTATAGCTATTATTAGGGCACTTTATGGTAATATTTATTTGATGTGGTTCTCCAAACCTCTGAATGGCAAATCTGATGCTTACACCATGGTGAACACACTTATATTTAGATTCCAGTCTGCAAAAAAACTTTCAAGACATTGAAATGCCGAGGACGTGTCTCTATAAGATGGCAGGTGAATTTTATCAGTACAGAAAAGCATCAAAGAATACTAAATCACCATTTCTCATATTAGAGGACATTTATTGGTATCTGGATCACAGAGCCCCGGACATGTCACAGGGAGCCTCAGCGCTCTGCCGGGGATTTATGGCAATACATTATGTAATATCCTATATGGATTATAGACAGGAGAAAGGTGAAGAGGTCACCGGTAGAGATGAGCGAACACTAAAATGTTCGAGGTTCGAAATTCGATTCGAATAGCCGCTCACTGTTCGAGTGTTCGAATGGGTTTCGAACCCCATTATAGTCTATGGGGAACATAAACTCGTTAAGGGGGAAACCCAAATTCGTGTCTGGAGGGTCACCAAGTCCACTATGACACCCCAGGAAATGATACCAACACCCTGGAATGACACTGGGACAGCAGGGGAAGCATGTCTGGGGGCATAAAAGTCACTTTATTTCATGGAAATCCCTGTCAGTTTGCGATTTTCGCAAGCTAACTTTTCCCCATAGAAATGCATTGGCCAGTGCTGATTGGCCAGAGTACGGAACTCGACCAATCAGCGCTGGCTCTGCTGGAGGAGGCGGAGTCTAAGATAGCTCCACACCAGTCTCCATTCAGGTCCGACCTTAGACTCCGCCTCCTCCGGCAGAGCCAGCGCTGATTGGCCGAAGGCTGGCCAATGCATTCCTATGCGAATGCAGACTTAGCAGTGCTGAGTCAGTTTTGCTCAACTACACATCTGATGCACACTCGGCACTGCTACATCAGATGTAGCAATCTGATGTAGCAGAGCCGAGGGTGCACTAGAACCCCTGTGCAAACTCAGTTCACGCTAATAGAATGCATTGGCCAGCGCTGATTGGCCAATGCATTCTATTAGCCCGATGAAGTAGAGCTGAATGTGTGTGCTAAGCACACACATTCAGCACTGCTTCATCAAGCCAATACAATGCATTAGCCAGTGCTGATTGGCCAGAGTACGGAATTCGGCCAATCAGCGCTGGCTCTGCTGGAGGAGGCGGAGTCTAAGGTCGGACCTGAATGGAGACTGGTGTGGAGCGATCTTAGACTCCGCCTCCTCCAGCAGAGCCAGCGCTGATTGGCCGAATTCCGTACTCTGGCCAATCAGCACTGGCTAATGCATTGTATTGGCGTGATGAAGCAGTGCTGAATGTGTGTGCTTAGCACACACATTCAGCTCTACTTCATCGGGCTAATAGAATGCATTGGCCAGCGCTGATTGGCCGAATTCCGTACTCTGGCCAATCAGTGCTGGCCAATGCATTCTATTAGCTTGATGAAGCAGAGTGTGCACAAGGGTTCAAGCGCACCCTCGGCTCTGATGTAGCAGAGCCGAGGCTGCACAAGGGTTCAAGCGCACCCTCGGCTCTGATGTAGGAGAGCCGAGGGTGCACTTGAACCCTTGTGCACCCTCAGCTCTGCTACATCAGAGCCGAGGGTGCGCTTGAACCCTTGTGCACACTCTGCTTCATCAAGCTAATAGAATGCATTGGCCAGCGCTGATTGGCCAATGTATTCTATTAGCCTGATGAAGTAGAGCTGAATGTGTGTGCTAAGCACACACATTCAGCTCTACTTCATCGGGCTAATAGAATGCATTGGCCAGCGCTGATTGGCCAGAGTACGGAACTCGACCAATCAGCGCTGGCTCTGCTGGAGGAGGCGGAGTCTAAGATCGCTCCACACCAGTCTCCATTCAGGTCCGACCTTAGACTCCGCCTCCTCCAGCAGAGCCAGCGCTGATTGGCCGAATTCCGTACTCTGGCCAATCAGCACTGGCTAATGCATTGTATTGGCGTGATGAAGCAGTGCTGAATGTGTGTGCTTAGCACACACATTCAGCTCTACTTCATCGGGCTAATAGAATGCATTGGCCAATCAGCGCTGGCCAATGCATTCTATTAGCGTGAACTGAGTTTGCACAGGGGTTCTAGTGCACCCTCGGCTCTGCTACATCAGATTGCTACATCTGATGTAGCAGTGCCAAGTGTGCATCAGATGTGTAGTTGAGCAAAACTGACTCAGCACTGCTAAGTCTCTGCATTCGCATAGGAATGCATTGGCCAGCCTTCGGCCAATCAGCGCTGGCTCTGCCGGAGGAGGCGGAGTCTAAGGTCGGACCTGAATGGAGACTGGTGTGGAGCGATCTTAGACTCCGCCTCCTCCAGCAGAGCCAGCGCTGATTGGTCGAGTTCCGTACTCTGGCCAATCAGCGCTGGCCAATGCATTCTATTAGCCCGATGAAGTAGAGCTGAATGTGTGTGCTTAGCACACACATTCAGCTCTACTTCATCAGGCTAATAGAATACATTGGCCAATCAGCGCTGGCCAATGCATTCTATTAGCTTGATGAAGCAGAGTGTGCACAAGGGTTCAAGCGCACCCTCGGCTCTGATGTAGCAGAGCTGAGGGTGCACAAGGGTTCAAGTGCACCCTCGGCTCTCCTACATCAGAGCCGAGGGTGCGCTTGAACCCTTGTGCAGCCTCGGCTCTGCTACATCAGAGCCGAGGGTGCGCTTGAACCCTTGTGCACACTCTGCTTCATCAAGCTAATAGAATGCATTGGCCAGCACTGATTGGCCAGAGTACGGAATTCGGCCAATCAGCGCTGGCCAATGCATCCCTATGGGAAAAAGTTTATCTCACAAAAATCACAATTACACACCCGATAGAGCCCCAAAAAGTTATTTTTAATAACATTCCCCCCTAAATAAAGGTTATCCCTAGCTATCCCTGCCTGTACAGCTATCCCTGTCTCATAGTCACAAAGTTCACATTCTCATATGACCCGGATTTGAAATCCACTATTCGTCTAAAATGGAGGTCACCTGATTTCGGCAGCCAATGACTTTTTCCAATTTTTTTCAATGCCCCTAGTGTCGTAGTTCCTGTCCCACCTCCCCTGCGCTGTTATTGGTGCAAAAAAGGCGCCAGGGAAGGTGGGAGGGGAATCGAATTTTGGCGCACTTTACCACGTGGTGTTCGATTCGATTCGAACATGGCGAACACCCTGATATCCGATCGAACATGTGTTCGATAGAACACTGTTCGCTCATCTCTAGTCACCGGGACTATTAGTAGATTGGTGGCCACAGAGCAATGACTTAATGGCTGGTCATGAAGGGTTAGATATATTACCGTCCATATATCAACCTGATGAAACCCAAGACAGGCACAACATACTGTATACTATTCTTATAATAGGAGGCAGTATTATAGCAGTTATAATCATGTACATAGGAGCAGTATTATAGTAGTTATATTCTTGTACATAGGAGGTAGTATTATAGTAGTTATATTCTTGTATATAGGAGTAGTATTATAGTAGTTATATTCTTATAATAGGAGGTAGTATTATAGTAGTTATATTCTTGTACATAGGGGGCAGTATTATAGTAGTTATATTCTTCTACATAGGAGTAGTATTATAGTAGTTATATTCTTGTACATAGGAGTAGTATTATAGTAGTTATATTCTTATAATAGGAAGCAGTATTATAGAAGTTATATTCTTGTACATAGGGGGCAGTATTATAGTAGTTATATTCTTGTACATAGGGGGCAGTATTATAGTAGTTATATTCTTGTACATAGGAGCAGTATTATAGTAGTTATATTCTTGTACATAGGAGCAGTATTATAGTAGTTATATTCTTGTACATAGGAGGTAGTATTATAGTAGTTATATTCTTGTACATAGGAGGTAATTTTTATTAGTAAAAACAAAACAAAAATACATTACATTCCAGCAGAATTAATAACTAATAATAATAATAATAATAATATAACATAAATCAGACATGTCTGTCAGATAACAAAAATGAGAATCACTTTAACTTAAGAGTCCATTGCTGGCAGGATAAAGAGGGGGAAAAAATAAATAAATCCATAAATAAATGAACAGACTTATTTGCAGTGTTATCAGAATATTCAGCAATCGATATATACATTTCTCCACAATTTTACATTATCAGACTTTTTTCTGACCTCCAGAGACTTTATCCACCTCAGTTCAGACATGATATATGTGACAGCGGTCATATGACGGAAGGGCTCTCTGTGTAGGGACACCTGGGTCCTCGTATGCCAGTGATAATATTTGATGACAGTAATAATAATATACAGGGTCTCCCGGTTAATGTCACCTATATTAGTTGGGATGCCATATATGATTTCGGGGTATTTGAGTGATTGTAATCGGGGAATTTTCAGCCTCCGGGATATTTCCTGCCAGATCTTTCGCCCTCCCCCGCACTCTGATATAAAATGTGCCATGGTCTCCTCCTGCTGACAACCTAATGGACATGCCCGATCTGTCACACTGAGATGTTTTAGGTTGCCTCTTACAAAAAGTTTCCCATGCAGAGATAGCCAGGCAATGTCAAAGAACTTTGCAGGGAGCCTCAGACCAGTGAGGAGCCTCAGACTATCCTGCAGGGTTATAGATGTACAGTCCCTCAATGCCGGCTGGAGACAATAGAAGGTCTTACATACCCTGGTGTATAGATCTCTCCTGGTCTTACTCACCAGATAGGTCTTTTCAATACCCCATTTTTTTAGGCACCTTATGCCATAGTCCAGATACTGGGGGAGGTAGTCACGAGTCGATCGACCCCTCTTAAGGCTGCCGCCTCGCACCCAGGATTCTGCAAAAGGCAATATCCAGTCCCTGATACTATTTACCCACAGGGAGCTGTTATCTGAGTCCAGGCAACCAAAATTTACTTTTAGAAACATGGAGTCAAAAAACACCCTTGGATTTAACATATCCAGCCCACCCTCTCTCCTCTGTAGGTAGGTTATCCCTCTTTTTACTGGGTTCAACCTGTTCCCCCACAAAAGTTGGAAGAACAGGCTAAAGAGCCTAGCGGAGAAAGATTCTGGCAAAGGAAAGACAACAGAGACGTACAAGAAGACAGGGACCAGGTAAGTCTTCAACATTTTAACCCTTTCTCTATAGGTCAGCCTCCAGTTCTTCCATCGCTGAACCTTTGCATTTCCGGATTCCAACTTTTCTTCCCAATTTAGTCTGCAATTATCATCCCTCCCGAATTTCACCCCAAGGATCTTAATATAGGAGGAGGCCTGGGCAAACTGCGGCAGATCAAATGTAGGACCAGTATGACCCGTCCAGAGAGCTTGACTCTTCTCAAGGTTGACAAGAGACCCGGAGGCCTCTGAGTAACTTCTGATGGCTGCAGACAACATCTCCACCTCACGAGGCTCAGATATCACCACAGTCACATCATCCGCGTAGGCAACAACTCTCAGGGGCAAGCAGTGGGGGACCGGCGCCCCCTGAAAATCACACTCCTGCAGTGACCTAAGAAACGGGTCTATGGCAAACACATACAGTAATGGACTCAGTGGGCAACCTTGTCTCACCCCTGCCTCAACCCTGAAAGCATCACCCTGCCAGCCATTAATCAGAGGAAAGCTCTCCGCCTCACGGTACAAAGTTCTCAGCCAATCCACAAATTGTCCCGGAATACCGTACTTTGTCAAAGTCGCCCATAGATACTCATGGTCTACTCTGTCAAAGGCCTTAGCCTGGTCAAGACTCACAACATATCTCCCACACCTCAGAGCTTTACATCTCTCAAACATCTCCCTTATCGAGATAACTGCTCCAGAGATGTTCCGCCCTTTAACTGTGCCAAACTGTGAGCCTGCCAACAGTGCCGGGGACAAACAAACTAATCTAGAGAACAGAATTTTTGCAAGAATCTTCCTATCGACATTCAAGAGGGCAATCGGCCTCCAGTTCTTGATGTCACTAGGCTCTTTACCTTTAGACAGCAGGATCAGGGAGGACACTCTCATGGATGGAGGCATCAGGTGGTTTTCTAGACTAGTTTTGTATACATCCACGAGAATTGGTGCCAAGAGGTCTCGGAATTTCTTATAGAACTCAGCTGTAATCCCATCTGGACCTGGTGCCTTCTTCAGATGTAACTTATCTATGGCCTCTTTCACCTCCTCCACTGTTAACTCTGCTGTCAAAGGAGAAAAGTCCAAATCATTAGTATCAGGACCTGGAGTTGCCTCCAAGAATTGAGCCACCTTCTCTCTATCCCAAACCTTCTTCTGAAACAAGTCAGCATAGTAAGTTCTCACCACCCCCAGGATACCCTCCCGAGACTCCTGTAAAACACCCTGGGAGTCAGTGAGACCTGTGACCGATTTATTTGCCACCCGCTCCCTGCAATTCTCAAAAGGATCCGGAGCCCCTAAGGACCCATAATCCCGTTCAAGAACCAGGGATGTATACCTGCGGTACTGATACTGACTGATCTCAGATTTCAGCCGGTCAATCTTCTGTTGGTTATCCCCGCCCGCCGAATAGAGTGACTCTAATTCTTTCCGCAGCCTGAGATACTGGCTATACTTACTCTTCCCCTTCTTAACTGACAGTCTCCTTAAGAGGGATCTGATCTCCTCCTTGACATCCTCCCACCAGTCTGCCATGTTGTCATAAAACACCACTCTCTCAAGCTGGTTCTGAAATAGAGAGTGGACACAACTCCGGACACAGTCATCGTCCAAGAGGCTGGAATTGAGCTTCCATAGGCCTCTCCCAATATCAGGGCGTTTTGTGGAGCCCAAGCAAAAATACAAAGCCAGATGGTCAGAATAAGGGACTGTCTTTTCACTTTTCTCACTAACATGCTCAGCGGGACTGACCAGAGCTAAGTCTATCCGACTGCATCTACCAGCGCAGGAGTAAGTGAATTTTGGTTTCCTACCACCCTCAGTAAACACATCAGACAGACCAGCCTGTGAAATAATTCTGCTTAAGACCTTGCAGTCCCTGGTGAGAGGCCTACCAGTAGGTCTGTCACTGGATGACATGGTGGCATTGAAGTCCCCTGCCATGACTACCGGAACAGATGTAAACAAGTACTGCTTGACTTCATCAAACAGATGTGCCCTTTCAATCACCGACTGCGGTGGACCATAGATATTAATGAGTCGGAGCCTTCTGCCTCGGATGGTAACTTCTAAAACCAGGCACCTCCCCATCAGAACCTCAGTGAATCTGTGTATGGTGACATCAGGGGTGTTAAACAGTATAGAAACCCCGGCATAAGGTTCCACAGCCAGAGACCAGAAGGACGGGCCAGATTTCCATTCTCTCTCTGCTTCTCGTATTAGTCCTAAAGTATTTAAACGGGTTTCTTGTAAGAAATAGACATCGGCATCAAGATATCTCAGATGTTCATACACTGCGTGTCTTGTCCTCCTTGCTCGGATGCTATTCACATTACTAGAGATAACTTTAAGATAGAAACCTGCCATCAGAACAACTAGGAATATGAGAAACAGAGAGATGGGCCCCATTGTCATAGATCAGAGTCAGAGGTGTCCTGGTGACCAGCTGTTTCCATGTCTGATTCGGACTGCCCCTCATCTCGGTGGGGTCTCCTCTTAGTGGGGGGATCGCCCTCTGGCTCCTCCTCATACTCCGCCATCATTCGTGAGAGTTCTCTGTCTAGTTCTGCTTCTCCGTCTGACTCTGATAGGACACTAAATCTATTCCCCGTTGCAGTGACCTCGCCTGCACTACTTACTCTCATCTTTGTGGGCTTTTCTACCGTGGTCCACTCACCCTCAGGCTTACGGCTGGCTTTATCCTTCTTCCTCCTTTTATTATTGTTGGATGATCGGGCAGGAGAAGAGACGACCACTGAGGGTTGTACAACCTGCTCGACAACCTCCATGGTCGTCTCAATGGGACCTGACTCGGCCTGGTCTTGGGTGGTATCACCTGTATGTGGTTGAGGCTCCGCCTCCGTGACTACTGACCCTGACAATAGCGCCTCCTCCTCCTCCTGTATGTCATCAGCCGCTGCCAGCAAGTCCTCATCAGGGCTATCCTTACAGATGTTATGCCAGGCATCAGGACAATCTCTGTGGGGGTGACCGATCCTACCGCACAGGTTACACCTAATGCTTTGGCATGTGGCACTCACGTGGCCCATTTCA
This sequence comes from Leptodactylus fuscus, assembly GCF_031893055.1. Lineage (NCBI taxonomy): Eukaryota > Metazoa > Chordata > Amphibia > Anura > Leptodactylidae > Leptodactylus > Leptodactylus fuscus. Next base: position 169,204,107 of record NC_134270.1, on the reverse strand, counting down.
TTACATAGGCTACACTTTACCATGGAGCATACACTGGCCACATGGCCGGCCTTCCCACACTTGAAGCACCGGCGAGGCTGACCCGCATAGAAGCAGATCCCTTTTTCTCGGCCTATAAAGAACGAATTGGGCAGATGTTGGGTTATGTTGTTCTGCTGACGCAACTTCACCAGGACCCTCCACCCACCGGTCCAGACCCCGTCTTCATCCCTGTTCTTACTAAGATCGGACATGAGGTCACAATGCCTCCTGAGCCAGATGACTATGTCCTGAGGGGGAACGGCTTCATTCCAAAATACAATTGTGACAGAGGCTGTATCTGGCCTAGAGATGGGGATGAAACTGAACTTATCCCAACCTTCCGTATCTCTCAACCTGGTGAGATTGGCCCAGAACCGGTCCAGATCAGACATCAGCTTAAAACTAACATCATACCCCTGGCGGTCAGGAAGGTTTATGACGGCCAGGATATCAGTCGGCACAAAGCCCATCTGGGTACATAGGAGCTCTCGGACCACAAACCTCCTATCCGGCAGATCCTCCTTGGCACCTCCGTGCCTAAACCTGACTACATTCCTCCTCCTGAAAGCCTGGCCTGTATAATTGGAGTTTGATGCAAAAGATGGAGCACCGCGGCTCCAGGCATTCCCTGAGGAGGTACGGCCGGATCCGCCATCTTGGCGTGTTTGTGGGCGCTGTGTGGGCTGCTGAGCACCTGTACCATGTGGTTCTGCTACTGTGCGAGTATCCAGAGGGGGAAAGTCCTGCACACTGGACTGTCCTGTGTCCGCCCCACCATCAACCTCTATGTCTGCAATATCACTAGACTCCAGAGACTGGACTGCAGAGGGGTCTGACGCCATAGATAGTGAAGGATCCCCCCCAGAAACACCTTCCCCTGCTGGGCCGTTATCACATACAGGAATATCCATAATATCAGGCACATTAGTCAGACAATCAGCGGCAGCAGAGTCCTGCACAGCAGAGTCCATATTAGTATTATAGTCAGCGGCAGCAGAGTCCTGCACAACAGAGTCCACAACCTGTAACCCCAAATATGTTACTCCCCCAGTACCTTCAGGTAAGAGTCCATAGTCCTGCTGCAATGACTTGTCTCCTGGGACTTGTGGTGTCTGCACAGCTGCTACTTCATTACCATTAGGCAGGGGTCCATGACCTGGTTGCAAAGTGCTGGTTGCTGGGACTTGTGGTGCCTTGCTGAGAACTGCTGCAGGTTTTTGCTGTTGCTGAACACTGGTCGCTTTCCCGTACAAATTCCCTTCCTTAAAAGGGAAACTTGCTGGCTGCAGAACTGGTTTTACATGGGACTGCTGGCTGCCACCTTGAGAGGGTTCAGACCCAGCTTTAGCACAAGGTGATGGTGACTTCTGGTATTCCTGGAACCGCTGCTGGTTTCTGTATGATTCTCCCACCGGTCCCATTTGCTCCAGTACAGTCTCGGTCTCCCGTACGTTCTCGGCGAGCTCTTTCGCCAGTGCGCTCAGCTTCCTGTCCAGTAACACCAGTTTCTCAGGGCATGCAGACTTTTTTAGATTATACGCACATTCAATCTGTCTCTGCAGATATATTTTACTGGCCTTCAATGTCTCCAGTCGCTTGACCAGTGCTGGTATCTCATCTGCCAGGCGCAGTTCTGGTGCTCGCTCAGTAGCTGTGACAGTCTGTGCATTGTTGGAAAGCTTTGCAGGTTGGTTACCCCCAGTATGGCTTCTGGTTGGTGTAGCCTGTGATTTCTGACATGCTACGGCTGTTGTCACTGCCATGGGCCCACAATGTCCAGACTGGGGACTATGTCCCAGTTTATTTCCAGTGACTGTACTGCTGGTACCTTGAAGCTTCCCCGCTGGTCTCCCTTTGATCTCCTCCACTGCCTTCACTACATTTTTGTAGTTACCGCTTCCAGATCTTGTCCGCTCAGACCGTACCAAAACAGACTGCTGCATGTTCTCCTGCATGGTCTGCTTCTCCAGGGATGTTCTCCTCTGTCTGCAGGAGGGTGGGGTGGACTGGACACCTGCAACCTGCAATGGAGTCTGCACAGGCTGCAAAGTTTGCTCCTTACATTCAACCATTTTGCTTGGTTGTTGCACCGTACTACTGCTTGCTTCCGTTACTTCTTCCTTTACAACTTTCTTCCCATCTTGGCTTGCTACACTAGGACTGCTGACACACTGGACACGATTCCCATTACTGGGGACTTTAGGATTTCCATCCATTTTTTTAGTTGTCTGGGAATTGCTTCCCAGAGAAGGCCTTGGAGCCTGGGCCTTGGCAGGGGAACTTCCCCACCCAGGGCGGCCCCGCCCTGGGCTATCTCCAGACATCAGGAGCCTCAGGAGAGCTACAAAAACACGTCCTCACAGCTAGGAGGTAGTATTATAGTAGTTATATTCTTGTACATAGGAGGTAGTATTATAGTAGTTATATTCTTGTACATAGGAGTAGTATTATAGTAGTTATATTCTTGTACATAGGAGGTAGTATTATAGTAGTTATATTCTTGTACATAGGAGCAGTATTATAGTAGTTATATTCTTGTACATAGGAGTAGTATTATAGTAGTTATATTCTTGTACATAGGGGGCAGTATTATAGTAGTTATATTCTTGTACATAGGAGCAGTATTATAGTAGTTATATTCTTGTACATAAGAGGTAGTATTATAGTAGTTATATTCTTGTACATAGGAGTAGAATTATAGTAGTTATATTGTTGTACATAGGAGCAGTATTATAGTAGTTATATTCTTGTACATAAGAGGTAGTATTATAGTAGTTATATTCTTGTACATAGGGGGAAGTATTATAGTAGTTATATTCTTGTACATAGGAGGTAGTATTATAGTAGTTATATTCTTGTACATAGGAGTAGTATTATAGTAGTTATATTCTTGTACATAGGGGGCAGTATTATAGTAGTTATATTCTTGTACGTAAGAGGTAGTATTATAGTAGTTATATTCTTGTACATAGGAGTAGAATTATAGTAGTTATATTCTTGTACATAGGAGTAGTATTATAGTAGTTATATTCTTGTACATAGGGGGCAGTATTATAGTAGTTATATTCTTGTACATAGGAGCAGTATTATAGTAGTTATATTCTTGTACATAAGAGGTAGTATTATAGTAGTTATATTCTTGTACATAGGAGTAGAATTATAGTAGTTATATTGTTGTACATAGGAGCAGTATTATAGTAGTTATATTCTTGTACATAAGAGGTAGTATTATAGTAGTTATATTCTTGTACATAGGGGGAAGTATTATAGTAGTTATATTCTTGTACATAGGAGCAGTATTATAGTAGTTATATTCTTGTACATAGGAGTAGTATTATAGTAGTTATATTCTTGTACATAGGAGTAGTATTATAGTAGTTATATTCTTGTACATAGGAGGTAGTATTATAGTAGTTATATTCTTGTACATAGGGGGAAGTATTATAGTAGTTATATTCTTGTACATAGGAGCAGTATTATAGTAGTTATATTCTTGTACATAGGAGGTAGTATTATAGTAGTTATATTTCTTGTACATAGGGGGAAGTATCATAGTGGTTATATTCTTGTACATAGGAGTAGTATTATAGTAGTTATATTCTTGTACATAGGAGGTAGTATTATAGTAGTTATATTCTTGTACATAGGAGCAGTATTATAGTAGTTATATTCTTGTACATAGGAGTAGTATTATAGTAGTTATATTCTTGTAAATAGGAGCAGTATTATAGTAGTTATATTCTTGTACATAGGAGCAGTATTATAGTAGTTATATTCTTGTACATAGGAGGTAGTATTATAGTAGTTATATTCTTGTACATAGGAGGCAGGATTATAGTAGTTATATTCTTGTACATAGGAGCAGTATTATAGCAGTTATATTCTTGTACATAGGAGCAGTATTATAGTAGTTATATTCTTGTACATAGGGGCAGTATTATAGTAGTTATATTCTTGTACATAGGAGGTAGTATTATAGTAGTGATATTCTTGTACATAGGATTAGTATTATAGTAATTATATTCTTGTACATAGGAGGTAGTATTATAGTAGTTATATTGTTGTACATAGAAGCAGTATTATAGTAGTTATATTCTTATACATAGGAGCAGTATTATAGTAGTTATATTCTTGTACATAAGAGGCAGTATTATAGTAGTTATATTCTTGTACATAGGAGGTAGTATTATAGTAGTTATATTCTTGTACATAGGAGCAGTATTATAGCAGTTATATTCTTGTACATAGGAGCAGTATTATAGTAGTTATATTCTTGTACATAGGGGCAGTATTATAGTAGTTATATTCTTGTACATAGGAGGTAGTATTATAGTAGTGATATTCTTGTACATAGGATTAGTATTATAGTAATTATATTCTTGTACATAGGAGGTAGTATTATAATAGTTATATTGTTGTACATAGAAGCAGTATTATAGTAGTTATATTCTTATACATAGGAGCAGTATTATAGTAGTTATATTCTTGTACATAGGAGGCAGTATTATAGTAGTTATATTCTTGTACATAGGAGGTAGTATTATAGTAGTTATATTCTTGTACATAGGAGCAGTATTATAGTAGTTATATTCTTGTACATAGGAATAGTATTATAGTAGTTATATTCTTGTACATAGGAATAGTATTATAGTAGTTATATTCTTGTACATAGGAGTAGTATTATTGCAGTTATATTCTTGTACATAGGAGCAGTATTATAGTAGTTATATTCTTGTACATAGGAGTAGTATTATAGTAGTTTTATTTTGTACATAGCGGGCAGTATTATAGTAGTTATATTCTTGTACATAGGAGGCAGTATTATAGTAGTTATATTCTTGTACATAGGAGGTAGTATTATAGTAGTTATATTCTTGTACATAGGAGGCAGTATTATAGTAGTTATATTCTTGTACATAGGAGGCAGTATTATAGTAGTTATATTCTTGTACATAGGAGTAGTATTATAGTAGTTATATTCTTGTACATAGGAGCAGTATTATAGTAGTTATATTCTTGTACATAGGAGCAGTATTATAGTAGTTATATTCTTGTACATAGGAGCAGTATTATAGTAGTTATATTCTTGTACATAGGAGGCAGTATTATAGTAGTTATATTCTTGTACATAGGAGGTAGTATTATAGTAGTTATATTCTTGTACATAGGAGCAGTATTATAGTAGTTATATTCTTGTACATAGGAATAGTATTATAGTAGTTATATTCTTGTACATAGGAATAGTATTATAGTAGTTATATTCTTGTACATAGGAGTAGTATTATTGCAGTTATATTCTTGTACATAGGAGGCAGTATTATAGTAGTTATATTCTTGTACATAGGAGGTAGTATTATAGTAGTTATATTCTTGTACATAGGAGGCAGTATTATAGTAGTTATATTCTTGTACATAGGAGGCAGTATTATAGTAGTTATATTCTTGTACATAGGAGTAGTATTATAGTAGTTATATTCTTGTACATAGGAGCAGTATTATAGTAGTTATATTCTTGTACATAGGAGCAGTATTATAGTAGTTATATTCTTGTACATAGGAGCAGTATTATAGTAGTTATATTCTTGTACATAGGAGGTAGTATTATAGTAGTTATATTCTTGTACATAGGAATAGTATTATAGTAGGTATATTCTTGTACATAGGAGTAGTATTATTGCAGTTATATTTTTGTACATAGGAGCAGTATTATAGTAGTTATATTCTTGTAAATAGGAGTAGTATTATAGTAGTTACTAGCTGGTACCCGCGACTTCGTCTGCGGTGATTGTAGAAGTGGGTAAATACAGGCGCGGGTAAGGTTTTCGTACTGTGTACAAGGTATGGGATATAAAATGTAACTGTGTATCTTGGTTTTGCTGTAATTCTGAGAGCACATGAGACTTTTGTGTTGAATGTAATTTGTATTTCAGCCGCTATACGGTGTTGGTATAAACTGTACATAGTGACTTTGGGACAGAAGTATTTCAGGTTAATATACTTCGATATACGACATTGTATGATTTGTTATTTTCCGCCAGTACATATAAGTTTTGGGCACAGGATACTCTTGAGTAAGCAACATAAAGTCTGTCCCTGTGCATGACAGTTTAGTAACTCCATGGGCCTCTTATTAATAGCAATTAACCCCATCATGTCCCTCACATTAACCCCAGTGTAAGAGTTACTGATAGAGATGAGCGAGTACTGTTGGGATCAGCCGATCCGAACAGCACGCTCGCATAGAAATGAATGGACGTAGCCGGCACGCGGGGGGTTAAGCGCGCTGGCTACGTCCAAGCGGAAGTACCAGGTGCATCCATTCATTTCTATGGAGCGTGCTGTTCAGATCGGCTGATCCCAACAGTACTCGCTCATCTCTAGTCAGGGCTCGTTCACATCTGCGGCCCGGCACTCCGTACTTAGGTTTCCGTTTCCTGCCTAAAACACAAGCAGGATACGGAAACCTGCAGGAGACTTTCTCACCCATTCATTTGAATGTGGGAGAAAGCTGTCCGGCGGTGAACGTTTTGCGCTCTCCGCCGCGAAACCGGGTTTTATAATCCGGACACAGAGTCGGACATGCAGTACTCTGTGTCCGGATAAAAAAATCCGGTTTCGCGGCGGAGAGCCTAAAACGCTCACTGCGGCGCACGGCCGGACCCGGTCTATGGTTTCCGTCTTCTGGCATGCAGAAGACGGAAACCATAGAACGGAGACCCCAAACGCAGGTGTGAACCCAGCGTTACTGATATGTGAGAGACTTGGAGGTAATAATTAAGTATCTTCATTACTGAGGTCTTTTATTATTACCTCCATATGTCTCACATATTAGTAACCTTTATATGGGGCACACAGGGGTTAATATGAGGGACCTGATGGGGGTTATTCCTATTAATGTGAGGTACATGGAGTTACTAACACTAAACTAATAACCCCATGCCTGACATTAATGAGAATAGGAAGTAAAGGAAGGGACCTGCGTGTTTCTTACTTTCAGTTTGCTAGCAGCTTCGGCAGGAGCTATCACTATAGCAGGCAGAGACTTGAGCGACTAAGCTCCACCCCCTGGGTTTCCTGCACATCTCGCAAAGGGGAGTGTCCTTATGCCTCATCTCTAGCAGAGACTTTATTTAACTCTTGCAGGTCCTGTGCTGCTGGCATGCCAGTGAAATATGGCAGGAGTGCCACTCTTGGCACGTATGCCAGGGGTTGCTGACCTCTGCTGTAGGGGGTAATATGAATTTTGTGGCTTGCTATGGTCCAAAGTGTGTGAGATTGCAGAGATAGTGATGTGAGTTTGGGTTTTGTGGGGGTCCTGGGAAAAACGTATGTGCGCTATTGTGACGAAAAGTAGCCTATTGCGCAATCGAGTGTAGGGACTATGTTTGTGGAAAATTTCAGCCAAATCGGTGGAGCGGTTTTTGCGTGATTGACCGCCAAAGATCCGAACATCCAAAGGGTCCTGGGAAAAACGTATGTGCGCTATTATGACGAAAAGTAGCCTATTGCGCAATCGAGTGTAGGGACTATGTTTGTGGAAAATTTCAGCCAAATCGGGGTCCAAAGTGTGTGAGATTTTTGAGATAGTGATGTGAGTTTGGGGTTTGTGGGGGTCCTGGGAAAAACGTATGTGCGCTATTGTGACGAAAAGTAGCCTATTGCGCAATGGGGTGTATTAACTATGTTTGTGGAAAATTTCAGCCAAATCGGTCAAGCGGGTTTTACGTGATTGACTAACAAACATCCGAACACACAAACCCACAAACATCCAAACTCACAAACTTTCACATTTATAATATTAATAAGATATTCTTGTGCATAGGAGTAGTATTATAGTAGTTATATTCTTGTACATAGGAGGTAGTATTATAGTAGTTATATTCTTGTACATAGGAGTAGTATTATTGCAGTTATATTCTTGTACATAGGAGTAGTATTATAGTAGTTATATTCTTGTACATAGGAGGTAGTATTATAGTAGTTATATTCTTGTACATAGGAGTAGTATTATAGTAGTTATATTCTTGTGCATAGGAGCAGTATTATAGTAGTTATATTCTTGTACATAGGAGTAGTATTATAGTAGTTATATTCTTGTACATAGGAGGTAGTATTATAGTAGTTATATTCTTGTACATAGGAGCAGTATTATAGTAGTTATATTCTTGTACATAGGAGTAGTATTATAGTAGTTATATTCTTGTACATAGGAGTAGTATTATTGCAGTTATATTCTTGTACATAGGAGTAGTATTATAGTAGTTATATTCTTGTACATAGGAGCAGTATTATAGTAGTTATATTCTTGTACATAGGAGCAGTATTATAGTAGTTATATTCTTGTTCATAGGAGGTAGTAATATAGTAGTTTTATTTTGTACATAGGAGCGGTATATTTATTATTCAGTAAGTTTTTCATAAATTCAGTAATTGGAATTGTTTGTCCTTTGTAAACCTATAAATATTTTTAGGCAAATATTATAATAAAGAAAATAAAGGATTATTTTAATTTCATGTATTTTTTAAGATGTAAGAGCCAATGTTACATAGCGAACTCCAGCAAATCAGCTTGGATGAAGCCCAGGAAAGACTATAGACCTCAAACAAGCCGGCAGCATTTCTGCAGCGAGGAGGAACAGCTTGTGTATTCCGCACAGAGGTTCCCTGCAGTGTAAGCAGAGGGGGGAAAACTTGAAAGCTATTTTCCCTTGAATATTCTTTTTACTTTTTTGGCCAGGAAACTTATGTTTCAGAATAAGATCTGAGTCTGCATCTGTTGTAAGCAGAAAACTGAAGCTGCGGGCTCCAATTAGTGGCCCCCACCCCATCCCCCCACCCACTGCTCAGCTTGGCTCTGCATTTGCCTGCATTGTGGGGTTGCATCTATACTATTGCTATATCAATGCAGTATTAAGTGTTTGCTGCAGATGACGCTCGGGTGATCACAGTGTCAGCAGCTCAGAGAGTCCTCAGTGTCAACAGCAGATATTTCACAGGATGCAAAGTCTCCGAGGAAATCTGTGCAGTCAGAGAGGATTCTTGATAAGAGTGACAACAAAATCCAACATGGAATATACAATGGAGGAAATTTTGACTAGGCAATAAACATAGTACAAGGTTTGTGATGGGTCAAAGTGGAGGGTAATGGGGTGACCATTCCCTACCTAAACTCTACTTTATACCCCACTCAGGGGCGTAACTACCAGGGTAGCAGTGGTAGCCGCTGCCACAGGTTCCGGGACATTAGGGGGCCCAGCGGTAACCCCAGCAGGTAATAGGCCCTATGTACTTACCGATCCTCGCTCCTGCTCACGGCCGCCTTCACTTTCCCTTCTGCGGGTGCGGCTGTGATTAGGACCAGGGATCAGTAAGTGAAGCTGCGAGCCCTCGAACCCCACGAACACCGCTATCATTATATTCCGGGGGTCTATTCAGAGATTTACGGGGAGTGCGGCGGAACCAGGGAGAGGTAAGTAACATTGTTTTTTATGTTTGTATCCTCCCCTGGGTTTGCAATCATTATACTCTGGGTCTGAAAAGACTAAAGTCAGGGGCCTTGGGGGCCCCATGTCAAATGTTCACCTTGGAACCCACCATTCTTACTTATGGGGGTAGCTTGTTGATCATGGCGGTCTGCTCCCTGGCGCCCTCACCAATCATGAGATCAGGGATCAGTGTCCATCCACTCCTTCTACTTGTGACCTGTCATTAAAAGGGGGTATAAGTAACATGACTGCAGGCTCAGACTACACAGGGATTACTAGTAGTCAGGAACCATGCTAACATATAGTTCTTCATAATGGCTGCATACATGAAATTTATTTGCAAAGATTTTTTTTATTTGGAGTAAAAAAATCAAATGGCCATAAAAGTCTACAAACCCCGTGTAACTGGATACATAATAGCAGAGGCAGAATAACATTCAGGTTACGGCGTCGCCCAATCGCTTCTGATATTTTTTTTGTACATCTGCTGATAGCCGTGAGCAAACTCCTCTGAAAATGTCACATGAGAATGACCTTTATACGGCGGGAGGCCATGAGACTGCTCGCCTCTTCGCTTCTGCTACGATTTTCACACTTCTGGCTCGCATATTTCTGTTTGCTGACTTAAAGGGCAGTTCCAGTCAAAAAATTTGCAGTCAAGAAGTCGTCGGAATCCATAATGTAGGAGTAATTGCCAAGTCATAAGATGAAGAGTAGATTTGATTTTTATTATGACTGTTACCCCAGGCATGCTCGAGGACGGAGCACAGATTTGGTGTTCTCTTTACCCTGTGCTTAGTGATGCAGTTTGTGTGAGCTGACTCTGTGTGCTGTCCACTAGGGTTATAGCCGATGCAGGGCCGTCACCAGGAATTTTGGGGCCCCATACACCCTAAGTGTCTGCCCCCCCCCCCACTACATTATTTTGTGACATACCAATTATGTATTACCTCCCAACTTTTTGAAGAAAGAGTAGAAAGCAACAAATTTAGCTCCGCCCACTTTTCTGTTGACTACACCCATTCTCATTCATTTTCATGTGCTCCCACACAGTATAATCCTCCTACAGTCACCTGTAAATTATATGCCTCCCCTCCATCTCTCCCCCAGTTTCATATACACCCTTCCTCTGCCCCCAGTTTCATGTCCCCCCCTCCATCTCTGTCCCCAGTTTCATGCTGTTCTCCCCCTTTCAACTGCCCACAGTTTCATGTCCCCCATCTCTGCCCCAGTGTCATGCCATTCTCCCCCTCATCTGCCCCAGTGTCATGTCATTCCCCCTTCATCTGCCCCAGTGTCATGCCATCCCCCCCTTCATCTGCCCCAGTGTCCATGCCATTCTCCCACTTCATCTGCCCCAGTGTAATGCCATTCTCTCCCCAACCCTTCATTTGCCCCAGTGTCATGCCATTCTCCCACTTCATCTGCCCCAGTGTAATGCCATTCTCTCCCCACCTCTTCATCTGCCCCAGTGTCATGCCATTCTCCCACTTCATCTGCCCCAGTGTAATGCCATTCTCCCCCCCTTCATCTGCCCCAGTGTCATGCCATTCTCCCCACTTCATCTGCCCCAGTGTAATGCCATTCTCCCACTTCATCTGCCCCAGTGTAATGCCATTCTCCCCCCCCTCATCTGCCCCAGTGTAATGCCATTCTCCCCCCCCTCATCTGCCCCAGTGTCATGCCATTCTCTCCCCACCCCCTTCATCTTCCAAAGTGTCATGCCGTTCCCCCCTCCCCTTCATTTGCCCCCCAGTTTCATGGGCCCCCTTCATTATGTTAAACACAAAACAAACACTTATTTACACTCACCCTTCCTTCCATCGCTCCCTCGCCGGATGCCGATGAGCTGAAATCGGGACAGGCAAGGGCCGGGGGGCCCCAAGAGGCTCTGTGGGCCCCGGCACTTGCCCGACTATACTACAGTGACGCCGGCCCAGGGCACAATTGCTGCTCGGGCGCCAGGGGGCCGGCCAAAACCAGGCCCCCCTCATTTTTCAATTTGGCCGGGCCCCTGACGCCAGTAGCGGTAATACTGGCCTATTGGCGGCCCTGAGCCGATGCATATGAGATCTGGTGTCAGTGTGGGCCTAAAACTGTAGGACACTTCATCAACTCCAGCTCTTATAATAGATGTCCCTGCAATGATTCCAGCACAGTTGGAATTTTTTCTTTAGTCCCCACCATTCCCAAGCAATCAATGCTGTAAGTTTGCCACTTGATATGGTAACTAGACTCCCTAAAGGCAGGAGGGTATTGTTGGCAGGAGCAGGTAAGGGGTGTGATTCTGAGCTTTGATACTGTCTGCCTCTGATTGGAGCTCTGAGTCACACCCCCTTTTCTGACATTGTCAGAGCTCAGAATCATGCCCCTCTGTCTGTTCCTACCTATCACCACCCACCGGACATTAGGGAGTTTAGTTACCATATCAGATAGCAAAACCAACATTACTGACTACTCAAAAATGGTGTGCGCTAGATGAAAAATTCCAATTGGCAATTGCACCGAAATTAGTAGACAAGAACCTGTGATAGAATGAGAAGTGCTGGAGTTGGTGGAGGTTGTTAAAGGTGCACCAAGTCTCACGTCCATCTGCTACCTATGCTAAGCCCCTAGTATACAGCACATAGAGTCAGCTCATACACAATAAGCACAGGGCAAAGAGAATACAAAATGTGTGCTCCATCCTGGGGCATGCCTAGAGTAATACAGGCTCCTGCACCTCATTACATATAACAATGTTATTATTGGACAGTAAACACAACTTTAGCAAATAATGCCAGGCAGCTGCTGCAAAGGCATGTAAAGTAATGAGACCAGAATGAGGGGCAAAAACTTTAGTGGGGGCTGCTATCTCACATAGGACCCCTTTTGAAGCCATATATAGCAGGCATAGATGTGCTCTCTTCGGTGTACACTACGGTGTACTCTTCAGTGTTCAAACCTGGAACCTGTTATTTGGTAGATGACATGTCTCAATGGGTAACCAATTGTAAGGCTCTGTTATTCCATCAGTGAAGGGGTCCCCTCTTGTTTTTTTTGCAGGGTCACAACCCCATTCCTAGAATAAGACTTATAATAAGTTCTGTGCTGTAGGACGCCAGCATCTCCTACATAACTGCAGATTTCGGTGGCTGCCTGCACACAAGGCCATGTCTGTCTCGTGAGGGTGGGGGGGCCCTTGGTTGACCTCAATATGTAGAAAGCGAGGTGTGAATTATTTACTAACAGCCATGTGCAGTATAATTGGCAGGGTACTGTGAGAGGCTGACATTTCTGACAAGGTCCCAGAGAGCAAATTTGGAATATTCTCTTGTATTTTCACCAGGTACAAACTTATTTTATATGTAGAGAATGTTCCGTGCTGAGAGGGGAGAGACTTGTTCTACTTGACCTGTTTCCAGCTCCAAGAAGTAATTTACTCTCAGTCATACACCAGAGAGGCTTATATTGTGTTAGGCCTTGGATATTGGTGTGGAAATCTGCAAAAACAGATATAGTACGTGCCAGTGCCAATAGCACCAGCCTTGCTCCCCATTAATTGTCCCCGTTGGCAGGTATACATTTATTAAAGGGGTTATAATCTGCAAAAACTATTTTGCGATATCAGTCAATACCACAACTTCCTGTCTCTGCTGAGACTTGCTGCTGAGAGAGAGGCAGGAAGAGCTGTTTCATTCATAGTCTAGACACCAGGGGGGTTCATATTCTGTTAGGTTCTGGATATTGGTGCACATATATACAGAAAAAGCAGAGAACAATATAATATGTGACAGTGCCAAAAGTGCCAGACTAGTGCCCAACTAAAGCTGACCCCCGTCAACCAATGCCACAGCTCCTTGGCTCCGCCCCTTACACAAACATATAAAACATTTACACCAGGGGTATAACTACCGGGGTAGTGGCTGCCACAGGGCCCAGGACATTAAGGGGCCCGGCGACAGCTTCTACCGCTGCAGTTTTTTTTTTTTTTTTATAGGCCGTTACTGTCTGGAGTTACTCCAGATGGTAACGAGCCCTATTTACTTACCGATCCTGGCAGCGGCCACTATGGGGTGTAATACTGTGTGCAGGGGTCACTATGGGGTATAATAGTGTGCGCAGGGGCCACTATGGGGTATAATAGTGTGCGCAGGAATGTTGGCGGGTCGGTCAGGGTCTTCAGCGTGGGGGGAGGGTGGGGCATGTCAAAAGTTCGCCACGGGGCTCTGCCATTCCTAGTTATGCCACTGATTTATACCCAATTAACAACATAGTGCAACCCTTCCCCCCTCCCTCCAGTGTAATCTATAAGTAGTTCACGGACAAAAGAGTAAAATTGGTTTCCAGTTACACAACTATCTATTGTAGGCCTTCAGTGATGAAAGTTCCCTGTACAGTAAGCAATAATGACAATCTTACTATGCAGTAGTTTCCCCTTGACCAATATTGCTGCTCAGTAAGGAAGCGTTCACACTACCGTCGGTGTCCACTGCTAATGTCCGTTCAAAATCTTGCACGGACATTAGCAGTGGACACTAGCTGTGTCCGTGACATTTTGCATTCATTTAAATGGACACTGGGTGCGTTCTTTTACAGTCCGTGTCTGTCCTTAACTGTCCGTTCCCAAAGATGTCCGACTTTTCAAACGGACAGCAAAACTCGACATGTAGGATTTTTCCAAAGCCAAGTACATTTTTAAGGGGGTTAGGATGTAGTTGAGTAGTCTGGGAGCTTGATCATAATAAATAAAAAAATCTTATTTTTGTGATTTATGATTAAAAGCCCTGCCCCCTGTCAATCAATATCACAACTTCCTGATTGTGCTGAGACTCACTGCTGCGAGAGGGGAAGGGAGAGCTGTATCACTCACAGACTGGAATCTAGAGAGGCTAACATTGTCATAGGTTCTGGTATAATGGTGAGGAAATATACAAAAAAGGCAAAGATAGATATAGTGTGTGCCAGTGAGAGATAGATAGGGTGCGTGTCAGTGCCAGTCTTGCTTCCAATGGGTGCTCACCATTGGTATATCCAATGCCACACAACTTTTTTTTAAAGGGGTTTATGATGTAGTTGGGTTGTCTGGGAGCTAGATCATCATAAAACCATCTTAGTTTTGTGTTTTATGATTGAAAGCCCTGCCGCTTGCCAATCAGTATCACGACTTCCTGATTCTGCTGAGACTTGCTGCTGAGAGAGGGGCAGGAGGAGCTGCATCATACTGCAGTATGGCTATTGTAAAGGCCACATAGTGTAAAGTACTCATAAAACAGAAGCATTACCAGGATTTCACTGTGTACCAAGGACCCAAGACAAGAGGTTGGATGAGTAAGGAATTATACCCGACCCTTGCATGCCTCTGATATTTTCCTATATCACATCTATGCAAACTTATCCTCCCGCTATTGTCATACAGAGTCACCACCTGGGTACACACGCCTCTGGGCACAGACTTGTTTTGTCATAAACCTGGCATAGTATTTGCTGTCAGTAAACACAACCTTAGTAACTAGTGCCAGGTAGCTGCTGCCAAGGCAAATACATTTATGAGGCCTATTTGAACTATTATAACTTTAATGTCTTACTACGACATGACGGTGCAGCCTGTTGTGGATCTTCTATAGTCGTAAAGTCATTTAAGGCAATATAATACGGCCATTACTCGCTCGCAGTCTAAGCCGCTGTACCGTAATAAGCTTATAATGATCGGGGAGAGTCTTCATGTTAATAATCTGCCCAGTTTATTTGCTTTTTATCTGTTTTCTCGTGCGGCGGGCAGATGGTTCCCCGCGTATTCTGCTCCAATCCTTCATAATCGAGTAAACAATGTAAATCTCCATCAAACAGACGTTTGGGATAAACAAGATCTTAGGAAAATCTATAATAATTAAGAAAACCGCAGCGATCTGATACACCCCGTGTCTTGTCTTATATAATAAGGATATACGACGCTCCGGTCAACCCAGAAAGAGTCATTATGTCATCGTTTTCTTTAGTCAACGTGTTAAAAATATCTGATCCTGGGAAAGTTGGGTGAATAACAGTATCGCATTGTTAAAGAGTATGTCACCCAGCTTTATTAGATTTGTGCACGGCAAGTCCTTGTATGGGAGAGGTTTGTAGAAACAATATACTGGTAGATGCCTTTCAGGGGCCCGGGAAAGCTTAAAACCAGATGTATATGGCCTAGCAGTGTAATGTGGGGTCCCCTTTAAGTAGATTGCCTGTGACAGATTAGTCACTAACGGCAGGTCTGTAATTAGGAGGGCGCTGACGGATCTGCTGAATCCTATCAGGGATCCATCACTTCTGCATCGTCTCGCCTTATTACAAATGGCTGAATAATGAGGCTAAAATATTAATGCGGAGAATAAATTATTGACTGTCCAGAAGAGCGATGTGATGTTCTACGGGCCGGGCCATGATTTATACATCCCAAGTACCTGCGCAGATAAGAGGCTGCTCCAAGGTTCAAGATGTCACAAAGAGAGGCAGCAGGTAAGAGAAGATTTACTTCAGATTTACTTCTTGGTCTTTGCCGCTCACCTGGAGACGTGAACGGAAGATATTTATCTATGGATAGATAGATAGATAGATAGATAGATAGATAGATAGGAGATAGATAGATAGATAGATAGATAGATAGATAGATTAGATAGATGATAGAACATAGATAGATAGATAGATAGATAGATAGATAGATAGATAGATATGAGATAGATAGATAGAACATAGATAGATAGATAGATAGATAGATAGATAGATTAGATAGATGATAGAACATAGATAGATAGATAGATAGATAGATAGATAGATGATAGGAGATAGATAGATAGATAGATAGATAGATAGATAGATAGATAGATAAATAGATAGATACATACAGTAGATAGATAGATACAGTAGATAGATAGATAGATAGATAGATAGATAGATAGATAGATAGATATTATGGGATGGATAGATAGATAGATAGATAGATAGATAGATAGATAGATAGATAGATAGATAGATAGATAGATAGTCCTGGAATCTGACATGTATATATGAAGACATTATTATAGCTGACACATCCCTGTATCTTCCGGACCCCGGAGGATTTATTCGGATATGATATTGACCTGACACTCGTTCCTTCTTCCCCCTCATTGTACTTTAATAACCTGCAGGTTCATTTCTTCGCTGCCTGATGTGTCTTAATATTACAAGACTAATGGCGAGTCCTGAGGGTGTAATGATCCGGGTCAGGATTAACTTCTGAGCCTTCACCTTCTGCATTCCCAACACCGTGGAGAATAAAAGAACAAGAGAGGTCATAGTAATACTGAGGGTGGGCCTGGCCCCTCACTATGGCCCCTCCCACCCTGTGTGCCCCAGAGCACTGCTGGCACTGACCTCAGTACAAGGTCCCCTCCATAAGCACCCCTGTTATATATCTGCGGCTGTCTATTATCTATATCTATATCTCAACAAGCTGATCACACAGACCCACAATCGGCTGAGAAAATCTCTACAGAATTTGCAAGTGTCTGTCTATTATTAAGCTTAGTGGTCAGAGTTAAAATTGCTGGATAGTACTTCTTTAAATATCGGTAGTAGTGGAATTTTTTTTAAAAAAATGATAAAGAATTCCTAAAAAATATGTTTAATGTAAAAACTCGGTTTAAGGAATTGATTATTTCCTTTATTTTATGTCACCGCGGTGCCTAAGTCTTGGATGGCGCTAGTTGTGGGGTCAGTCCTGAGTCGGGGTGTTGTGATTAAGGGAATGTTCACACTGCAGAATTCTCCCTAGCAGAGACGTTCAGCTTCAGGAATTTGTTGATCTGTAGATGTTTCCTAATAAACTGAAGTGATAACTTCTGTGATAACTGACCAGCAGGGGGCACCACAAGTGTCATACAAAATTGGGGCAATGAAGACGGTGCCTGGACCACAGGTATATCTAGGTTTGTACCATGGGAGTAACTACAGAATGCAAAGAACAGCTCAGCCGAGCAGGACTCAGACGGGCAGGACTCAGACGGGCAGGACTCAGTCTCTAAGGTTGAGTTCACACTACTGTTGCGGCCTCTGTGTATACTGGAATGTGATCACACTCACAGTGATACACCCACATAGGCCACGACTGGTGAGCGAGGGATCCCGTGTATGTATAAAGGACACCATCAGCGCCCATTGTGGATTCTGTCATATTGATGAGCAGCAAGTGTTATTCTGTCTGTCAAATCTGCCCAAACTGTGAAGGAATCTGCGAGTAGTGTGAACACAGCCCTAGTCCCATGAGACTGTTCAATGCTATAATATTTTCTATAAGAAAATCTACAGAAGTTTCCTGTCTTGTGTCATGTGACATCAGAATATCTTGTCTGGAAACATCTAATTTTCCTCAGACAATGGTCGGAGTCTGAACAATGGGAAGACTTTATTATCTTTCCCAGGGAGAACAGAACGAATCTTTATAATGTAAGTGATAGCGAATCCTAGCAAAGTTCATCTCAATATGTTCTGTCACCAAGATCTGCCGGAATTATCTGCATAATGTTCTATTCACCGCCATGTGCCCAAAGTATACCGGCTAAGATAGTATCACAGAACAAAGGCCGAGCACGGGGTATGGATCCAGGATAACTGAGGCTACTATCTATCTATCTATCTATCTATCTATCTATCTATTATTATTTTTTATTATTATTATTATTATTATTATTATTATTATTATTATTGTTTATTTATATAGCACCATTAATTCCATGGTGCTCTAAATTATTATATTAATTCCATGGTGCTGTACATTATTATATTAATTCCATGGTGCTTTACATTTGGGGGTTACATACAGTACACAGAATATACAGGTAGATATAATACTAACAATGACCGACTGGCACAGTGGGGTAGAGGGCCCTGCCCGCGAGGGCTTACAATCTATGGGGAAGGGGGGTAGAGACAGAAGGAGAGGGGGAGACTGTACAGATGGCGGTGCGGTGATAGTGTTATTGGAGGTTGTAGGCCTTCCTGAATAGGGGAGTCTTCAGGGCCTTCTTGAATCCTGTGATTGTGGGGGTCAGTCTTATGTGTCTTGGTAAGGAGTTCCAGAGTACGGGGGATGTACGGGAGAAATCTTGGAGACGGTTGTGTGAGGAGCGGATGAGAGCAGAGCGGAGTAGGAGGTCATTGGAGGATCTGAGGTTACGTGGGGGCAGGTAGCGGGAGATGAGGTCAGAGATATATGGAGGGGACAGGGTGTGGATGGCTTTGTATGTTAGCGTTAGTAGCTTGAACTCAATTCGCTGGGCTATAGGTAGCCAGTGGAGGGACTGGCAGAGGGGAGCAGCCGATGAAGATCGGGGGGTGAGGTGGATTAAGCAAGCAGCGCAGTTTAAGGTGGACTGGAGGGGGGCGAGGGTGTTAGCTGGGAGTCCATGCAGAAGGGTGTTGCAGTAGTCTAGGCGGGAAATTATGAGGGCCTGGACGAGCATCTTGGTCGTTTCTGGGGTGAGGAAGGAGCGGATTCGGTGGATGTTCTTGAGCTGGAGGCGGCAGGAGGTGTTGAGGGCTTGAATATGTGACTTGAAGGATGTCAGAGTCCAGGGTTACTCCAAGGCATCGGGCCTGTAGGACAGGGGTAATTGTGGTTCCATTAACTTAGATAGATGGGTCAGGTGGAGGGGCCATACTGGATGGGCTGAAGATGATAAACTCTGTTTTCTCCATGTTGAGTTGGAGAAAGCGGGAGGAGAGGAAGGAGGCTACGGCCGCTAAACAATCTGGAACTCTGGCCAGCAGGGAGGTAATGTCTGGTCCAGAGATGTAGATTTGGGTGTCATCGGCGTAGCAATGGTACTGGAAACCATGAGATTCAATGAGTTGGCCCAGGCCAAGGGTGTAGATAGAGAACAGGAGGGGTCCTAGGATGGAGCCTTGGGGGACACCTACAGAGAGAGGGCGAGGTGAGGAGGTGGTGTGCGAGTGGGAGACGCTGAATGTGCGGTCAGAGAGGTATGAGGAGATCCAGGAATGGGCCAGGTCTGAGATACCAAGGGATGAGAGAATTTCTAACAGGAGGGAGTGGTCA
The DNA here is from genome assembly GCF_031893055.1 of Leptodactylus fuscus. Taxonomy (NCBI): domain Eukaryota; kingdom Metazoa; phylum Chordata; class Amphibia; order Anura; family Leptodactylidae; genus Leptodactylus; species Leptodactylus fuscus. Next base: position 169,184,541 of record NC_134270.1, on the reverse strand, counting down.
ACTGTGTCAAAGGCAGAGGAGAGGTCAAGGAGGAGGAGGACAGAGTAATGGCGCTCGGCTTTGGCGGTTAGCAGGTCATTAGTGACTTTTGTTAGGGCAGTTTCAGTGGAGTGCCGGGGTCTGAAGCCTGACTGAAGTCTGTCACAGAGCAGGTTGGATGAGAGATAGGAGGAGAGTTCTGAGTGGACATGCTGCTCAAGAAGTTTTGAGGCGTACGGGAGCAGTGAGATGGGACGATAGTTGGTAGGAGAGGACGGGTCGAGGGACGGTTTCTTAAGTATAGGTGTAACAGTGGCGTGTTTGAAGGCTGAGGGGAAGGATCCATTGGTTAGGATAGATTGAAGAGATGGATTAGGGCTGGAGTAATGACTTCAGTGAGCTTGGGGATGAGATGTGACTGAATCGGGTCGAGCACGCAGGAGGTGAGGTGGGATTTGGAGATTAGGGAGGAGAGTTTTTCATCAGTGATGGAGGAGAAACAGGTCAGGGATGGGGAGCAGCGAGTAGTTGGGTAGAGGGGTTGTCGGGGGTGTAGGGCGAGACTGTCTCTGATGGTGTCAATTTTAGTTTTAAAGTAAGAGGCAAAGTCGTCAGCTGAGATAAGTGATGTTGGAGAGGGGGCGGGAGGAAGGAGGAGGGAGTTGAAGGTGGAGAATAGCTGTTTGGGGTTGCGAGAGAGTGCGGATATGAGTGTGGTGAAGTAGACCTGCTTGGCGGCGGTGAGTGCGTTCTTAAATGTGAGAACTGCTTCTTTGTACTTGAGGAAATCCTCCTGGGAGTGGCTTTTCTTCCAGAGGTGCTCTGCAACCCGCAAGGCAGGTCTCAGTTTTTTAGTCTGGTCGGTGTGCCAGGGTTGTCTATTGGTTGGTCGGGCTCTGGAGTTTGTGTAGGGGGCTACAGAATCAAGGGCTGAGGTAATGGTGGTATTATAGAAGGCAGCAGCGGCATCTGTGTCCTGAATTGAGGATATGTCAGTGAGTGGTAGGAGTGAGTCTGAGAGGGTGCAGGTGTCAAGGCGGTTGAGGTTCCTGTTGGGGCGTGGTGGTTGAGAGAGTGGGGGGTCGGTTGGAGAGGACAGAGAACGTGAGCAGGTTGTGGTCTGAGAGTGTGGACGGAGAGTTAGAGAGACTGCATATGGAGCAGAGGCGGGTGAATATTAGGTCTAGTGTGCCCTCTTTTGTGTGGGTGGCAGAAGAGGACCAAAGGGAGAAACCAAAGGAGGTGGTGAGGGACAGGAGACTGGAGGCAGAAGGGTGGTCTGTGTTGATGGGGATGTTGAAGTCCCTCATGATGATGGTGGGGGTGTCTGTAGATAGGAAGTGTGTGAGCCAGGTGGTGAAGTGGTCGATGAAGGCAGCGGTAGGTCCTGGCGGTCGGTATAAGACGGCCAGTTGGAGGTTGTAGGGTGAGTAGTTACGAACAGAATGCACTTCAAAGGAGGGGGGGCTAAGGGCAGGTAGCGCTTGGATAGGGGCGAATGAGCACTTGTCTGACAGGAGGATGCCTACACCTCCACCAGGTTTGTTGTTGGGGCGGGGAGTATGTGAGAAGTGCAGACCTCCATAGGCGACTACAGCGGGGGAGGCTGTGTCTGAGGGTGTCAGCCATGTTTCTGTGAGACCAAGAAATGTAAGATCATTGTGAATGAAAAGGTCGTGGATGTAGGCAAGTTTATTACATACGGAGCGGGCATTCCATAGTGCACCGGGGAGGGCAGGGGGAGGGGTAGGAGTGAGTGAGATTGGTTTGAGATTTCGGGGGTTCCACACACTAGCGCGAGGTGTGGGGAAACGGCCGACAGTGGAGATTTGCAGTGGAGGTCCAGGATTAGGAGATATGTCTCCAGAGGTAAGGAGGAGCAGGGAGAGGGACAGCAGGTGTAGGTAGGAGAGGCTGTGGGGGGGTTGTATGCGTCTGGGGCGGAAAGCCTGCAGGTTTGTGAGGAGCTGTGCAGAGAAAGTTATGTGGTGGGGTAGGAGAGAGAGAGAGATGAGGATTTCTTTGCTGACAAGGCTGGTTTGGGGTGGAAAAGTGGATTTTACAAGGATTGGGAGAACAACAGTGAGTAAAGGGAGCAACATTTCTGTTAGGAAAGTGAGTAGATTACAGCAGTTGGATTATGTTACCTTCTGTTCCCTTCTGGTTCAATTCTGGCATAATACTGAGCACTACACTTAGATGCACACTTGGATTGCAAATGACCACGGCCCAAATGACCTCAGCTATTACATTTATACAGGCCAGGTCTGTTAGATGTCTATCAGGTGTGAATAGGGGTGGGCATTTAAGCAGACGCACTCAGGCCAGAATCAAAGAAAAGGAAATGAGACAGGGGGAAGAGCACAACAGGGATTACAGGCAGGTAACAACTGATATAATGGCTACAAAGTGATATATACACACATACCAACAGAAAGATTGAGTGACAGTAGCAGGCAGGGAATCACTTATACAGGGCACAGGAGTATATTTCATGTGCTATATACACACATACCTGTGGACAGAGAATGCAAAGAGGGTGAGATGACAAAAATGGATGGTGGATGGCAGTCTCCTTCATTCTGGCATAATTCTGAGTACTATACTTAGATGCACACTTGGATTGCAGACTGGATTGCAAATGACCATGGCCCAAATGACATCTATCTATCTATCTATCTATCTATCTATCTATCTATCTATCTATCTATCTCCTATATATCTATCTATCTATCTACATCTCACATCCCCATTGTAATTCACATTTGGTTTCTCATCTCCACGTGAATTACAATCCTCTATAGTAAATATCTTCTGATGATAAGTTTTCGAAATAAGTCACGTCCGCCCCCCGTTATACGTCTCCGTTCCTCTGTGTAATCCTCCCTGGTCCTCTTCCACCTCTTCTTGTACCCTGCGGTGTATATATTTGGGGAGGGGGGAATTGACTTTTCCATTGTGCGGTCACATTTCCATGGCACAGAGAAGTGTTGGGGTCTCATTAAGCTGCAGTCTGTGCTGCGGAGCTGCATCCCCCTCCCCTATACCTGCGCCTTCTCTAACCGTCTAATCGTTCCGGAATAAAGTGCGGCTCGTGTATTTCCACGTTGGCTGTCAGAAATCCCTGGAGTGTTAATTGCTAATGATTGATAGGCCTTTTGTGAGGGGCGCGCGGTGTCTGGAGGATGAGGACAGTAAGTGCTGATGATTGATGCCGATTGTTCGCCTCTCAAGGGGAAGCGGGAAGTTTTGTGTTAAATGGCGAGAAGGGAGGGGAACGAAGATGGAGCCGCAAGTGGTTTACCCTCCGGGGAGGGGGGTCTACTGATGTCCCCAGGTAACCCCATCCATAAGGGGCCTATAATGTCTCTTCCAAAAATGAGGAGACCAATATCACAAACAGTATATTATATAATGACTTATTGCATTGGGGCCCAGGAGCTTCATGTTACGTCTCTTCCCATCTAACATGTACCCAGCCCACAAGTGACCGTACCATAGAGACCCTCCCTATAGGTACTATGGTGCCCGTGTAGATGGGGGTCCTGACATTGCATTCGTGACCAAGAGCTTCATGTTATATCTCTGCCCATCTAACATGTATCCAGCCCATGGATGTCCGTACCATAGTGCCCCTCCCTATAGGTACTATGGTGCCCTTGTAGATGGGGGTCCTGACATTGCTTTTGGGCTGAGGAGCTTTATGTTACGTCTCTGCCCATCTAACATGTACCCTGCCCACGAATGTCTGTACCATAGTACCCATCACTATAGGCACTATGGTACCCTTGTATATGGGGTCCTGAGATATTGCATTGGGGCCCAGGAGCTCTCGTCTTTGCCCTTCTAACATGTACACTGCCCATGTGTGTCCATACCATAGTGTCCTCCCTATAGGTACCATGATGGTGCCCTTGTAGATGGCGGCCCCCCATACAAAGTACCCTTTACACACCTAAGAGACCTCCTCTTTGTGACAAGAGATGAGCGAACCTTGCAAAATTTGTTTCCCAAATATTTGCCGGGTCTGTCCACCTTTTTCAGGAAGTAATATTATTGGGGTTCCCAGGGTATAATAGTGGGAGGCCAAGGGGGGGTGCGGAAGTATAATAAATACTGATACTCGCCTCATCCCGCTCTCCTGGCCTCTCTCACGGCATCCAGCGCTCCCTCGGGGCCCACTTTGGTCATCTTCCTCCTTTGTGAGTGATGTCACAGGCTCCGGGTGACCAAAGGTGACCGCAAGGGAGCCTCCGATTATTATATGCTGACAGTGGTTCGAGGGTCTCAAACCCCAAAAGTTTTGGGTTGAATAAAAATTTTTTTAAACATTTGTAACAAATCCAACTCTTCACGATCCAGTTTGCTCATCTCTAATTCTAATAGAGGGGGTCAAATTTATTAAAATAAGAAGAATCTAAAAAAGTTGGGAACATTGTAGTATATGGCATATGACGTCTCATCATTCTATCTGATTTTGGGAAAGCTGGGTGAAAACCATCTATAACTAGAGAGTTGTCACCCAGCTTTCCTAGAGACAGATGATAAGCTTAATAGGGTGATTCAAGGACTTTTGCAGTATCTTCATAGGTTGTTGGGAATGAAAAGGTTAAATGAGTCCTAGGTAACTGAGCTCACAGCTGAAGCTGCCCCCTACAGGCGCCCCCTCCAGAGAGCGCCGGCATCGGGAGGAAGGGACACTGAGCAGATCGCAAAATTAATTTACAATTACTGGCATCTGTGCCCAGAGAACTCCGGGGAACTGGATCCAAATCAGCGGAACTGCAGGCGATGAGTCATATGATGCCAGGCTGAGGCCCGGGAGACGGGCAGCGCCGCTGTATACAGCTCCAGTGATATTGTATACTCCAGGAGACGGGCAGCGCCGCTGTATACAGAGCCAGTGATATTGTATACTCCAGGAGACGGGCAGCGCCGCTGTATACAGAGCCAGTGATATTGTATACTCCAGGAGACGGGCAGCGCCGCTGTATACAGAGCCAGTGATATTGTATACTCCAGGAGACGGGCAGCGCCGCTGTATACAGAGCCAGTGATATTGTATACTCCAGGAGACAGGCAGCGCCGCTGTATACAGAGCCAGTGATATTGTATACTCCAGGAGACGGGCAGGGCTGCTGTATACAGCGCCAATTATACCGTATACTCCAGGAGACGGGCAGCACTGCTGTATACAGCGCCAATTATACCGTATACTCCAGGAGACGGGCAGTGCCGCTGTATACAGAGCCAGTGATACTGTATATACTCTACGAGACAGGCAGCACTGCTGTATACATAGCCAGTGATACTGTATATACTCCAGGAGACAGGCAGCGCCGCTGTATACAGCGCCAGTGATACAGTATATACTCCAGGAGACGGGCAGCGCCACTGTATACAGAGCCAGTGATACTGTATACTCCAGGAGATGGGCAGCGCCACTGTATACAGCGCCAGTGATATTGTATACTCCAGGAGATGGGCAGCGCCACTGTATACAGAGCCAGTGATATTGTATACTCCTCATACTGAGACTCGGGAGACGGACAGCACCACTGTATACAGCGCTAGCTATACTGTATACTCCAGGAGACAGGCATCGCCACTGTATACAGTGCCAATTATACTGTATACTCCAGGAGATGGGCAGCGCCACTGTATACAGCGCCAGTGATATTGTATACTCCTCATACTGAGACCCGGGAGACGGGCAGCACCACTGTATACAGCACCAGTTATACTGTATACTCCTTATACTGAGGCCCAGGAGAGGACAGCACCACTCTATACATAGCTATCTCAGTGTGTGAATAGACATCTATATACTATGTATAATATTTGTTCTACAATCAGAGCGTCTGATGATCGATGTTCTACCATAGGAAGGTCGTGACTGTCACATTATAAGATGAGCGGAGTTTTCCTTTAAGTACCAGGTACAGGATCCTTTTCTAGTATTTTGGTGTCTCCTCTATCACAGGCAGCGAAGTGGAACGTACCCTCTAATTACACCCGCACTCCCCTCCCCCGCCTCCTGCCATATGATGAATGGTCCCTCCATTACCCATCAGGATATCCCGGCCTAGTTGTGTTAGGATGATATTAATATTTCATGCAGGTTCCAGCCATTGTGCATGGTCTCGTGCCCTGGGCAGGGCTGACGTGCTGCAGAGATGTAAATATGAAATATTGTTTAATTAAATGGACAAATTGAATTTCACAGACGATTTATTTCCCATTCACATCGTTTGGCTTTGATGCCCCCTGTCTATTTATAAGAATGATTCGGTCCACGAGGGGACGTCACAATCAATGGGCCGTGCAGGGAAACTTCTCTAACTTGTTTTTTAAAGGGACACTTCAGACAGAACACCAAAGAGAGAACCCCTGTGCCATACTCCGCCCCTGCCTGTATAAAGCTCCACCCTCTCTGTGTCATACTCCTCCCACTCTGTTCCATGCTCCACCCCCTCCCGGTCATGCTCCACCCTCTCCATGCCATATTCTCCCCACCCACATTACCATGCTCTACCCCCTCCATGCTAAATCAACATCTCCCATAATGCACTGCGGCAAATCCAATGATATATATACATTCCTTTATCCGTATACAAGGAAGGACAGGACAGCTACTTGTCGCCTGCTCATACATCCATCTCCCCGTCATGTCGATCCGCACTATTGGGAGGTGTCACATCTGGTGATAGCTGTTCGGAGTCATCGGACGTCTCATTGATCCGGCACCATTATCTTTTACCTTCACCCTGAAAAGAAAGTTAAATGCAAATAATATCAGAGACCTTATAGCAGAATGTAGGGACGTCATTCAATGGATGGCCAAGGGAATCTACCTGAATATCCCCAGAGTAATGGAATAGAGACATGCTGCCCAAGTCGTCTATTGCCCGACCCAATCCTAACCAGGCCCTTTGTAGCTCCATACAGTAAAATGCACTGTCCCCATGCAATATCATGCCCCTTTGTGGGCCCACACAGTATAATGTTCTCTTTGCGGTCCTTACAGTGTATTGTGCCCTCCTTGTTGTCCCCACACAATATAATGCTCGCTGATCATGGTCTATGCACTATAATCCCCCTTATTGTGAGCCCCACATAGTATAATGTTCCCTCATTGTGGCACCCCACATAGTATAATGCTCCCTCATCAAGGCCTCTGCAGTATAATCCCCCTCATTGTGGTCCCCACATAGTATAATGCTCTCACATTATGGAACCTGCACTATAATCGACCTCATTGTGGGTCCACATAGTATAATGCTCTCACATCATAGCACCTGCACTATAATCCCCCTTATTGTGGGCTCCACATAGTATAATGTTCCCTCATTGTGGCCCATGTACTATAATCGACCTCATTGTGGGTCCACAAAATATAATGCTCTCACATCATGGCACCTGCACTATAATCCCCCTTACTGTGGGCCTGACATAGTATAATGTTCCTTCATTATGGTCCCCCACATAGTATAATGCTCTCACATCATGGCACCTACACTATAACCCTCCCCCTTATTATGGGTACCGCACAGTATAATGCTCCCTCATCATGGCACCTGCACTATAATCCCCCTTACTGTGGGGTCCACGTCGTATAATGTTCCCTCATTATAGCTCCCCACACTATAATGCTTCCTTGCTGCAGCCCCCACACCATAATATCACTTGTGATCCCCACATAGTATAATGCTCCCTCATAGTGGCCTCTGCACTATAATCCCTCTCATTGCGGGCCCCACACAGTATAATGCTTCCTCATCATGAGCCATATACTATAATCTCCCTTACTGTGGCCCCCACGTACTATAGCATATAGGGGTATATAGGAGTATAGTTATGTGGCGTATAAGTGGTCATGTGGCTTGATAGTAAAAGATTTACGTGTCCTAAGAGGCCAAACCTTCCCTGGGCCACCACCTATTATACTCTGAATTTTTTGGGAAAAATATATTTTGGTAGAGGTGCACTGGGGAGATATTTTTTTTCCAAAAGTGTCCTAAATCTGTTTGGGAAACACTGTATTTCATAGGAATCTTATTGATTTTAGTGGACAGGGTGTAATGATTTGTTTTCCCTGTAGGGGTGCTATAGTGAAATTAAACACTAGCTATCAGGATGGTCACTGGGGGTCTCAGCAGGAGAACAACCTGAATCAGGATAACCTGCTTTAAACCCCCTAGAGCGTCCTGAAATTTCACCTTGTAAGAAGAAGGTAAGATTACATATTCTGCCTTGGAGGACCCAACATGTCCATGCATTACACAGACAGCTTATTGATTTCAATGGACACAGTGTAATGCTTCATTTCCCCTGCGGGGGTGCTATAGAGAAATTGAACACTTACTCCCTGGTTCCCTTACAGGTTACATCGTATCACTGGGGGTCTCAGCAGCTGAACATCCTCATCGCCTCCGGAGCATTACAAAATTTCGCCTTCTAAGCGGAAGGTTAATTGCTATATATTTCTGCTAATATAATAATCGCAGCACGCGGCCCGGGACATCAAATCGCACTTACAAGAGAAGCTTAACAGCCCCTCTCCAGCCTCCGCCGCTCCTAATGGCAGGCACTACAGGAACGAGGCACTAAACTGCGACGTCTTAATAATAACGTATTGTTACGGCCGGAGCCGTCGCGGCGCAGCCATTGGCTGATCCTCCCTCTCTGTATCTCCGAATACCGCTGGGCACACTCTCCCTTCCTAGGCTTGATGAGATGAATAGCTATTATTAAAGTAGCCGGGCCCGTTAAAATAAAAATCCGTCAGAACGCCGCGTTTCGCCGCCGAGCCCCTGTGGAGTATCATTAAACTGAATCAATCGAGGCGATTAAGTTACTGTGTGGAAACGACTTGTGCGAAGCGCGCCGCCACAAAAGAGAAATCCAATTTCTAAATGCTGACATCCTGATTGATGGGAGATGCCTCGCTCCGAGTGGCGGAGGCTTTGTGGAGTCCAACGCAATTTTTGAGAACTTCCCGAGCCGAGATGAAATGTGAAAATAGGAAAGTGACAAACAGGAATAGAGACAAGAAGAAGAAGAAGGGAATCATCTGAAGATGCCGACAGACACGGAGCGGGAGGAGGAGGAAGCGTCTGAAGTGACTGCAGCCTCTGGAAAGGCGAGAGAAGAAGAAACAGATTAACGTCAAACAAAAGGAAGAGTCTGAAAATAAACTGCTGGAACAAAGGACGGGAGCGGGCACGGCGCCCAGGAACACATGGCATCCCCCCCGCTCTATTATTGGATAAACACCGATACAATGTTGCAATTTTTAAAGGGGATTCCATGAGTGTATAGTGAGAAATTCTGCAACTTTCTTGCAATTTTCTTATGAGGAATCCCTGTTTGGTGCTGAGGGATGATGTTTCGGGACACAGTTGGCCCTAACTTGCACCCGTTCTGCACCATTGTGTGAATGTGGGCAGAGCAGGGTGTGACCGGTATATTCATTAGAACTTATGCCAGTTTCCATTATGAGTTATAATGGAAATCTCCTAACTGGTATAGATTGTCATTCAGGGACATGGGCGTCCGACTAGAGGCCAGAGACCCAAGTGGGGATTTTTTTTAATATATCTGCCCTAACTTTTTCATGGTGAGCTGCCCTTGACTATCCATGGGGGGGGTCTCACACCCGAGATCCACGTAGATCAGCCATTTCCTTTTCACAGGTCATGTAATGTCACGTTCATTGGTCACATGGCCAATGACCTATCTTATTTGACTGCTGGGACCCTTTAATGATCAGGAGACGGAGGTGTAGTAGAGGACATGCTCAGCCTGCGGTCTATTTACATTTATGGGACTTCCGGAATAGTGATCTCCATTAGTCCCATAGAAGTGAATAGAGCGTAGGTGAACAGTCTCGTGGGTTAAATGCACCATCATGCCCCAAAATTGTGTCAACACCTTCTAGCTCAGTGTAAGCCAGTTAAAAGGTGGTACAAAGATAGACTGGACATTAGATTTCTCATCCAGCATCGATCACTGTGATAAATCTGGTGTAGTTCTCACCGTTATAAATCTGGGCCATTTTATCTAAAATCTAATTTTTTGCCATTCCACTACATAACTAGACCTACTTCTACTCCAGGTGTACTTCCCCTTTAAGTATCATCATAACCGAGCCTGCCATGTACCTGAAGCCCCAAAGACAAGATATCATCTCAGTATATGAGGAATTATGAGACCTTTAAATATTAAAGATCTCCAAATCCCGGTGAGAGCCACAAGCCAATATCTGCGCAGGAAATATTGTATCCACGTCTGAGCCGCATTTACATCCATATGACATTTCATCCTGTGAGTCGCTCTGGGTGCAGAAGTCTCAGAGCAGATGTGGGGTCTGTTATATAACAGCGGTCCCTACAGGGTCCCATATCTGTAAAGCTTTCCTTCAGCTGTTGGCACGTATAGGCCACGGACTTGGAAGCAGATGGCACAGAAGCATTCTTCAACCCAAAGTGTCTTAGGTGCCCCAAATGTTTACTGCCTCCTTTGTCTAGAGGAGATTAGTAAATACTGTAGTAAATTACGTGGCCCCCAGGTCTCCATTAGGGCCCCTAAACTGTAGATCTTCTGGGTAATCAGTTGCCGCCGTCATCACAAGTCCTTGATGTACGATATAAGAGCAGCCGCCATATGCTCCTTATCTGCTTAATGTATTAAGTGGTGACATGAAATCAATTTTCACGCCGCACAAATGTCACTAAAGGGGAATCAAAGCTGAAAAATTACATTTGATCTACTCCGGAGGAAACGAGATTATTGTTCTACGGATGTCACAAGTGATCTGTATAGTCAGAAATCTCACTGAAGTGATAGAGTCCTGTATGTATTCAATATCACTATATACAAGGAGATGCCCAGGTTATACCGGCTGTACATATATAATTATATACAGGAGATGCCCAGGTTATACCAGCTGTACATATATAATTATATACAGGAGATGCCCAGGTTATACCAGCTGTACATATATAATTATATACAGTATATACCCAGGTTATACCAGCTGTACATATATAATTATATACAGGAGATGCCCAGGTTATACCAGCTGTACATATATAATTATATACAGTATATACCCAGGTTATATCAGCTGTACATATATAATTATATACAGTATATACCCAGGTTATACCGGCTGTACATATATAATTATATACAGTATATACCCAGGTTATACCGGCTGTACATATATAATTATATACAAGAGATGCCCAGGTTATACCAGCTGTATATATATAATTATATACAGTATATACCCAGGTTATACCGGCTGTACATATATAATTATATACAGGAGATCCCCAGGTTATACCAGCTGTACATATATAATTATATACAGGAGATACCCAGGTTATACTAGCTGTACATATATAATTATATACAGGAGATACCCAGGTTATACCGGCTGTACATATATAATTATATACAGGAGATACCCAGGTTATACCGGCTGTACATATATAATTATATACAGTATATACCCAGGTTATACCGGCTGTACATATATAATTATATACAGTATATACGCAGGTTATACCGGCTGTACATATATAATTATATACAGTATATACCCAGGTTATACCAGCTGTATATATATAATTATATACAGGAGATACCCAGAATATACCAGCTGTACATATATAATTATAAACAGGAGATACCCAGGTTATACCAGCTGTACATATATAATTATATACAGTATATACCCAGATTATACCAGCTGTACATATATAATTATATACAGTGTATACCCAGGTTATACCAGCTGTACATATATAATGATATACAGTATATACCCAGGTTATACCGGCTGTACATATATAATTATATACAGGAGATCCCCAGGTTATACCGGCTGTACATATATAATTATATACAGGAGATCCCCAGGTTATACCAGCTGTACATATATAATTATATACAGGAGATACCCAGAATATACCAGCTGTACATATATAATTATATACAGGAGATACCCAGGTTATACCAGCTGTACATATATAATTATATACAGTATATACCCAGATTATACCAGCTGTATATATATAATTATATACAGGAGATACCCAGAATATACCAGCTGTACATATATAATTATAAACAGGAGATACCCAGGTTATACCAGCTGTACATATATAATTATATACAGTATATACCCAGATTATACCAGCTGTACATATATAATTATATACAGTGTATACCCAGGTTATACCAGCTGTACATATATAATTATATACAGTATATACCCAGATTATACCAGCTGTACATATATAATTATATACAGTATATACCCAGGTTATACCAGCTGTACATATATAGTTATATACAGTATATACCCAGATTATACCAGCTGTACATATATAATTATATACAGGAGATACCCAGGTTATACCAGCTGTACATATATAGTTATATACAATTATTAACAATTAATATTATGAAAACAATATGATTTCTCTCTCTCTCTCTCTGATAGTAGACAACCCTTTAAAGTAGGACACCCAGCTGATCAGCCAGACTCCATGACATAGTGGTCCTCTGATAAGTTGGGAGTCCTTTGTTTCTGCCAGTTTTCCCATATGCTGTGCCTGCCAACAGCTGGCAGGGACATATGTATATACTATGTATAGCCAGGGCTGGGAATGCTCCCGACTTTCCATTAAGTCCTTATTAATCATCTGAGAAGTTTTCAGTGAATCTTCAGTCCTAGGATCGGGAGGGAGGGGAGGGGGTGATGGGGGGGCATTGCCCCCCTACAGTAATTAGCAGTCTTTCTCCGTTCCCCTAATGTTCCGTCTGTGCGATCACATGGAACAGGCCAGGAAGTCTCTGTATTTGGATATGTGATGGGTTGGAAAATTGACGGCCCCCTTATAATTGGGCGGCTCGGATCAGCAGGCATCTTTTTGGTAATTGCCACATGCTGAGAGCTGATATTTAAGATGAGCACAGAATGTATTAAGGTCTCAGTGCATGACTGTGTACAATACCACTTAAAGGGGAACAACACACATCCTATATAGCAGATACAATCATCTGTGTCCATATCATAACACAACCAGCTTCTCTGCTTTAATAATCCAGTACTATCAGTAGTGTAACTACCGGGGTAGCAGGGGTAAGGGGCTGCCACAGGGCCCGGGACATTAGGGGCCCGGCGACAGCCGCTACCGCTGCGTTGTTTTTTGATTTTTTTAAAATTGTTTTCTGCATTAATTCCTCAGTCTTACATTACTTATCCTGTACTGATCCTGAGTTACATCCTGTACTATACTCCAGAGTTGCGCTCACTATTCTGCTGGTGCAGTCACTGTGTACATACATTACATTACTTATCCTGTATTATACTCCAGAGTTGCTCTCACTATTCTGCTGGTACAGTCACTGTGTACATACATTACATTACTTATCCTGTATTATACTCCAGAGCTGCGCTCACTATTCTGCTGGTACAGTCACTGTGTACATACATTACATTACTTATCCTGTATTATACTCCAGAGCTGCGCTCACTATTCTGCTGGTGCAGTCACTGTGTACATACATTACATTACTTATCCTGTATTATACTCCAGAGCTGCGCTCACTATTCTGCTGGTACAGTCCCTGTGTACATACATTACTTATCCTGTATTATACTCCAGAGCTGCGCTCACTATTCTGCTGGTACAGTCACTGTGTACATACATTACATTACTTATCCTGTATTATACTCCAGAGCTGTGCTCACTATTCTGCTGGTACAGTCCCTGTGTACATACATTACATTACTTATCCTGTATTATACTCCAGAGCTGCGCTCAATATTCTGCTGGTACATTCACTGTGTACATACATTACAATACTTATCCTGTATTATACTCCAGAGCTGCACTCACTTTTCTGCTGGTACAGTCACTGTGTACATACATTACATTACTTATCCTGTATTATACTCCAGAGCTGTGCTCGCTATTCTGCTGGTGCAGTCACTGTGTACATACATTACATTACTTATCCTGTATTATACTCCAGAGCTGCACTCACTTTTCTGCTGGAGCAGTCACTGTGTACATACATTACATTACTTATCCTGAATTATACTCCAGAGCTGCGCTCACTATTCTGCTGTTGCAGTCACTGTGTACATACATTACATTACTTATCCTGTATTATACTCCAGAGCTGCGCTCACTTTTCTGCTGGTGCAGTCACTGTGTACATACATTACATTACTTATCCTGTATTATACTCCAGAGCTGCACTCACTATTCTGCTGGTGCAGTCACTGTGTACATACATTACATTACTTATCCTGTATTATACTCCAGAGCTGCGCTCACTTTTCTGCTGGTGCAGTCACTGTGTACATACATTACATTACTTATCCTGTACTGATCCTGAGTTACATCCTGTATTATACTCCAGAGCTGCGCTCACTTACAGGTATTACTTCTCTACTTCCCAGTGGTCCTGTTGTCTTACAAGTGTCTGTACATGGTGTAGGTTGCCTCTTCTTGCTGTTCCTCACCTGTACTTACCTGTGTCAGTAAGTGCCGGTACTTAGCGGTAATCTATGTGCAGTTTCCGCATGTACAGGCTGCCTGACAGATCTCCCACAATGCACTGAGTTATGTTGCGGGCCTGGTCTGCGCCTCGGCCCATTTATAATTGTGTTTACCTATCAGCCATGTGTTTGCTCGCTGCCTAGATGACAATTATCTCGGAGGCCTCGTTGTGTTCTGCTAATGAGGAGAATGATTTCCTATGGGAACAAATCGGATTAAATCTATTAGCACTTTATTCCAATCGAGACCTCCATCCCATTAAATCAACATCTTCTCCCCCAATTTCTCAGCTCAGTAGGTAGAATTACGTCTTCACCTGTCCTGGGAACATCTTCAGCAATGAAGTTTAATATCAGGAAGAGCGATGAGGAGACAAGAGACGTGTTCTTCAAGACGTGTGAGGTCAATGCCACCGGGGGCTGGAAGCTCTAGCCAAGGAAGAGTGGAGGATAGAAGATGGAAGATAGATCAAGAAGAAGATTTCTGTCCAAGGGTGGCCCTAAGGATGGGCAACCTCTAGGAACAATATGTACCTTAGAATAAATACAGACCTCACCACAGATAGTTCTCCCCCTAAATACTGACCCCAGGGAAGTTCCTTAAATACAGAATCTCCTAAATACAGACACCAAAACAAGACTCTCTAACTACAGACCTCCAGACAAGATCACCTATAGACAGACCACCCTAACTACAGACACCCAGAAAGGACCCTACAAATACAGATCCTAGACAAGACCTCCTAACTGCAGACCCCAGACAAGTCCCTTCTATAAACATATCTTCCTAAAGATTGGTCTCTAGACAAGGCCTCATAAATACAGATTCCCAGAGAAGACCCCCTAAAAATACAAAATGTCAGACCTCAGAAAGAAGCTTCAGTATCTCACACTCTCTTCATTAAGAACCTGCACAGATCTGGTCATGTGACCATTTCTATGCAGGTCCTTCAATAGTAACATGACCTGCGGAGGAGAGGGAGGAGCAGTGTTGGTCTCACCCCTCTCTACTGCCATGCCACCTGTGGCCCCATCTCCACTGACACCTTTGTTTGGCTAGTGAGTCTGGGGATGGCCGGTACTATGGACACCTATGGACATAGTCACTGTTCTACTGCACCAAGGACAGCCTTGCCGCAGAAGAAGTTGTTTATTGGGGTCTCGCAGTGCTAACCACTGATGTCCGTTACTTTGGATACCCAAAGCTTGAAGGGAACAGTATTTAAGGGCCCTTTGCCATACTTGGGGGGATTTTTGGAGGAGGAGCCAGTGAAGACGGCTAGATAGGAGCGCTTTGCTGTTGTTAGGACAAGTTTCGGGGCTTGGTCAGCTTGAGGAGGTAACCCATTGGTGACTCCTGATTAGAGATGGGCGAACCTCATGAGATTTGTTTTGTGAGTTTTGGCCTCCGATTTGTTTTGTACCAAACCTGTTTGGATAGAACCAGAAGTGCTATTATTATTTTACTAGCTGGTACCCGCGACTTCGTCTGCGGTGATTGTAGCAGTGGGTATATACAGGCGCGGGTAAGGTTTTCGTACTGTGTATAAGGTATGGGATATAAAATGTAACTGTGTATCTTGTTGTTGCTGTAATTCTGAGAGCACATGAGACTTTTGTGTTGAATGTAATTTGTATTTCAGCCGCTATACAGTGTTGGTATAAACTGTACATAGTGACTTTGGGACAGAGGTATTTCAGGTTAATATACTTCGATATACGACATTGTATGATTTGTTATTTTCCGCCAGTACATGTAAGTTTTGGGCACAGGATACTCTTGAGTAAGCAACATAAAGTCTGGCCCTGTGCACGACAGTTTAGTAACTCCATGCTCCTCTTATTAATAGCAATTAACCTCATCATGTCCCTCACATTAACCCCAGTGTAAGAGTTACTGATAGAGATGAGCGAGTACTGTTGGGATCAGCCGATCCGAACAGCACGCTCGCATAGAAATGAATGGACATAGCCGGCACGCGGGGGGTTAAGCGCGCTGGCTACGTCCAACCGGAAGTACCAGGTGCATCCATTAATTTCTATGGAGCGTGCTGTTCAGATCGGCTGATCCCAACAGTACTCGCTCATCTCTAGTCAGGGCTCGTTCACATCTGCGGCCCGGCACTCCGTACTTAGGTTTCCGTTTCCTGCCTAAAACACAAGCAGGATACGGAAACCTGCAGGAGACTTTCTCACCCATTCATTTGAGCGTTTTGCGCTCTCCGCCGCGAAACTGGGTTTTATAATCCGGACACAGAGTCGGACATGCAGTACTCTGTGTCCGGATAAAAAAAAATCCGGTTTCGCGGCGGAGAGCCTAAAACGCTCACCGCGGCGCACAGCCGGACCCGGTCTATGGTTTCCGTCTTCTGGCATGCAGAAGACGGAAACCATAGAACGGAGACCCCAAACGCAGGTGTGAACCCAGCGTTACTGATATGTGAGAGACTTGGAGGTAATAATTAAGTATCTTCATTACTGAGGTCTTTTATTATTACCTCCATATGTCTCACATATTAGTAACCTTTATATGGGGCACACAGGGGTTAATATGAGGGACATGATGGGGTTTATTCCTATTAATGTGAGGTACATGGAGTTACTAACACTAAACTAATAACCCCATGCCTGACATTAATGAGAATAGGAAGTAAAGGAAGGGACCTGCGTGTTTCTTACTTTCAGTTTGCTAGCAGCTTCGGCAGGAGCGATCACTATAGCAGGCAGAGACTTGAGCGACTAAGCTCCACCCCCTGGGTTTCCTGCACATCTCGCAAAGGGGAGTGTCCTTATGCCTCAGCTCTAGCAGAGACTTTATTTAACTCTTGCAGGTCCTGTGCTGCTGGCATGCCAGTGAAATATGGCAGGAGTGCCACTCTTGGCACGTATGCCAGGGGTTGCTGACCTCTGCTGTAGGGGGTAATATGAATTTTGTGGCTTGCTATGGTCCAAAGTGTGTGAGATTGCAGAGATAGTGATGTGAGTTTGGGTTTTGTGGGGGTCCTGGGAAAAACGTATGTGCGCTATTGTGACGAAAAGTAGCCTATTGCGCAATCGAGTGTAGGGACTATGTTTGTGGAAAATTTCAGCCAAATCGGTGGAGCGGTTTTTGCGTGATTGACCGCCAAAGATCCGAACATCCAAAGGGTCCTGGGAAAAACGTATGTGCGCTATTGTGACGAAAAGTAGCCTATTGCGCAATCGAGTGTAGGGACTATGTTTGTGGAAAATTTCAGCCAAATCGGTGGAGCGGTTTTTGCGTGATTGACCGCCAAAGATCCGAACATCCAAAGGGTCCTGGGAAAAACGTATGTGCGCTATTGTGACGAAAAGTAGCCTATTGCGCAATCGAGTGTAGGGACTATGTTTGTGGAAAATTTCAGCCAAATCGGGGTCCAAAGTGTGTGAGATTTTTGAGATAGTGATGTGAGTTTGGGGTTTGTGGGGGTCCTGGGAAAAACGTATGTGCGCTATTGTGACGAAAAGTAGCCTATTGCGCAATGGGGTGTATTAACTATGTTTGTGGAAAATTTCAGCCAAATCGGTCAAGCGGGTTTTGCGTGATTGACTAACAAACATCCGAACACACAAACCCACAAACATCCAAACTCACAAACTTTCACATTTATAATATTAATAAGATTCTGGGGTCTCTTCAGACCCCATGTTATAATAAGTGGGGGCCAAAGGGAGGTGAGAGAAAATAAAAAAAACCCTTGTACTCACTTTGCCTCACCCCCCCTGAGCATCTTTTGTGGCACCGTATTTAGGCCACTTTCAGCCTCCATCATGACACCCACGTACCGCCTGCAATTGGGCCTCATTGGTGACCCTGGGGCGTACGCCAGCCAGAGGCCAGAAGAGGATGCCAGGAGAACGGTGGATGCCCAAGATACGTGAGGCAAGGTAAATATAAGTTTTTGTTATTTTCCCTCACCTCCCCTGGTCCTCCACTTATTACACATCCCAGAATATAATAGGGTTTCATGGGGGAAGGAGCCAAAAAGTTTTGTGTTGGGGCAAAACCGAAACTTTTGGAAAATTTAGAGTCGAATATGATTCTAAACCAATGGGTTTGCTCATTTCTACTCCTGATCCAGTTTTTCTGGAAGTGGAGCACCAGCAAAGACCCTGTGGTGTAGAGGTATTGGTGGCTACCGGGCCCTGGAGGCTGAGGGGGCCCAAAATCCTCATTGCAGCACAATAAGGCCTCAGTATTATACATTTTACATGGTAAGTGGAGACTAGGGTTGAGTGATCGTGTTCGGAAAAGATCAGATTCCGATCGGCGATCGAGAAAATTTCACGATCGCGATCGGAATTCCGAACACTATCTTTTTAGGTGGGATCGAGATCGGTGATTATTTCCCACAATGCTTTGCTACTGGCCAAGCATTGTGGGAAAAGCTAACAATGTTAGCTACACACTGAGTATTGTATACTCAGTGTGAAGGCTCCCCTGCAGTTCCATAGGAATGAATGGGAGCAGCCGGCACACAGCCATAACCCCCTGCACGCCTGCTGCGTCCATTCATTTTAATGGGAGGCTAGCTAACATCTCTAGTAGCTACTTACCTGCAGAGATGGCTGGTCCGGTGCCTGGTGTTCTCGTTCTTCTTTGCCTCGCTGCCCCTGCCTCCCAGGTTAGTGTTAAAGAGCTAGGAAGAAGGCGGGGCTTGTGGCTTAGGAGAGTGTGGGCAGGTACAAGGCGGGGGGCAGCAAAGGCTAAAGGCGAAGAAGAACGAGAACACCGGGCACCGGACCATCCATCTCTGCAGGTAAGTGGACACCAGGGGGGACTAAGTAGCCAGAGGAATAATAAAAAATCCTCTGGCTACTTAGGGATTAAAAAAAATCCCTACACAGCGTGGATTCTAACAATTAAAGCGTTCATTTGTTAGATTCCATGCTGTATAGTCAATAGGATTGTTTTTTAAAATCCGATTAATAAAAAAATCCCATTGACCTGCATTGGGATCGGAATTGGGATCGAGATCGGGTTAATGAAAAATGATCGGAAATCGGATTTTAAAATCGATTCTGAAAAGTCAAGATCGGCTCAACCCTAGTGGAGACCTATTATAGGTTTTGCATTGGGGCCAGGAGCTTCTAGTTATGTCTTGGGTTAGCGGTGACATGGAAGTGCAGAGTCTGTCATGGAGGGCCCGCGGTTCCTTATCGGCTTCACCATGCTTCTACAAGGACAGTGAAGATCACTACAGTTTGGGTGTCTCTTCTATGTGTGCGTCCATTCTTCCACCCATGAAGAGCCCAGGGGTGACCTACAAGGCATAGGGATGTGCAGCTTGGCATCTGATCCCCGAAAGTCAGCCAAGACCACAGAAGAGTTCACCAGAGGTCGCAGATACTTCTTATCAAACCCAGTGATTGAATTTCGATCCATCAGAGACTCTGCTGCCTCAATGAATATTCATGAAGTCCCCGAAAGCCGCCCCCATCTCCAACCCTCCAGACCTGAAGTGCAAATAAGAAAAAAAATTAGAAGCTTTTCAAACCACTTCCAACATTTCATCTGCTCAGTCGGGGTCGTCACCTCTCAACATTGTTGAATTGCTGCCAATCGAAACAGTTTCTATGGAAACACCATCACAGCAAAATCCTTAAAAGCTCAAGTCCAAGCGGCAAGCCCATTTCCTCCGGCCTCATCTGCGACGCACTTACTGTAAGTGGGATCAGTACAAGTTGTTCTCAAACTGCACAAATAAGATGGAAAGTCACCGCAAGTTCATCTCCTAAACTGGTCCAAAAAGGTCGGGGGGGAAACTTGACTCATAACAGGGAGATATTACTGGATGTTACTGCTAGGACGGTGACGGGTGCAACTCGAAGCCTCTTCTGGGTGTGTCACGTATTGGGTAGTGTCTGGTAGTCCATCCTCTTCTGGGTGTATCACATGTCTATCTGCCCAACCTCTTCTGTGGGTGTGTCTCTCAGTCCAGGCTCTTTGGGGTGTAGCTTATGTCGGGGTGTCTCTCACTACAGCGTCTTTGGGGGTGTATCTTATGTCGGGGTGTCTCTCAGTCCAGGCTCTTTGGGGTGTATCTTATGTTGGGGTGTGTCTCTCAGTCCAGCCTCTTTGGGGGTGTATCTTAGGTTGGGGTGTGGCTCTCAGTCCAGGTTCTATGGGGGTGTATCTTATGTTGGGATGTGTCTCTCAGTCCAGCCTCTTTGGGGTGTATCTTATGTCGGGGTGTCTCTCAGTACAGCGTCTTTGGGGGTGTATCTTATGTTGGGGTGTGTCTCTCAGTCCAGCCTCTTTGGGAGTGTATCTTAGGTTGGGGTGTGTCTCTCAGTCCAGGCTCTTTGGGGTGTAGCTTATGTCGGGGTGTCTCTCACTACAGCGTCTTTGGGGGTGTATCTTATGTCGGGGTGTCTCTCAGTCCAGGCTCTTTGGGGTGTATCTTATGTTGGGGTGTGTCTCTCAGTCCAGCCTCTTTGGGGGTGTATCTTAGGTTGGGGTGTGGCTCTCAGTCCAGGTTCTATGGGGGTGTATCTTATGTTGGGATGTGTCTCTCAGTCCAGCCTCTTTGGGGTGTATCTTATGTCGGGGTGTCTCTCAGTACAGCGTCTTTGGGGGTGTATCTTATGTTGGGGTGTGTCTCTCAGTCCAGCCTCTTTGGGAGTGTATCTTAGGTTGGGGTGTGTCTCTCAGTCCAGGCTCTTTGGGGTGTAGCTTATGTCGGGGTGTCTCTCACTACAGCGTCTTTGGGGGTGTATCTTATGTCGGGGTGTCTCTCAGTCCAGGCTCTTTGGGGTGTATCTTATGTTGGGGTGTGTCTCTCAGTCCAGCCTCTTTGGGGGTGTATCTTAGGTTGGGGTGTGGCTCTCAGTCCAGGTTCTATGGGGGTGTATCTTATGTTGGGATGTGTCTCTCAGTCCAGCCTCTTTGGGGTGTATCTTATGTCGGGGTGTCTCTCAGTACAGCGTCTTTGGGGGTGTATCTTATGTTGGGGTGTGTCTCTCAGTCCAGCCTCTTTGGGAGTGTATCTTAGGTTGGGGTGTGTCTCTCAGTCCAGGCTCTTTGGGGTGTAGCTTATGTCGGGGTGTCTCTCACTACAGCGTCTTTGGGGGTGTATCTTATGTCGGGGTGTCTCTCAGTCCAGGCTCTTTGGGGTGTATCTTATGTTGGGGTGTGTCTCTCAGTCCAGCCTCTTTGGGGGTGTATCTTAGGTTGGGGTGTGGCTCTCAGTCCAGGTTCTATGGGGGTGTATCTTATGTTGGGATGTGTCTCTCAGTCCAGCCTCTTTGGGGTGTATCTTATGTCGGGGTGTCTCTCAGTACAGCGTCTTTGGGGGTGTATCTTATGTTGGGGTGTGTCTCTCAGTCCAGCCTCTTTGGGAGTGTATCTTAGGTTGGGGTGTGTCTCTCAGTCCAGGCTCTTTGGGGTGTAGCTTATGTCGGGGTGTCTCTCACTACAGCGTCTTTGGGGGTGTATCTTATGTCGGGGTGTCTCTCAGTCCAGGCTCTTTGGGGTGTATCTTATGTTGGGGTGTGTCTCTCAGTCCAGCCTCTTTGGGGGTGTATCTTAGGTTGGGGTGTGGCTCTCAGTACAGCGTCTTTGGGGGTGTATCTTATGTTGGGATGTGTCTCTCAGTCCAGCCTCTTTGGGGTGTATCTTATGTCGGGGTGTCTCTCAGTACAGCGTCTTTGGGGGTGTATCTTATGTTGGGGTGTGTCTCTCAGTCCAGCCTCTTTGGGAGTGTATCTTAGGTTGGGGTGTGTCTCTCAGTCCAGGCTCTTTGGGGTGTAGCTTATGTCGGGGTGTCTCTCACTACAGCGTCTTTGGGGGTGTATCTTATGTCGGGGTGTCTCTCAGTCCAGGCTCTTTGGGGTGTATCTTATGTTGGGGTGTGTCTCTCAGTCCAGCCTCTTTGGGGGTGTATCTTAGGTTGGGGTGTGGCTCTCAGTACAGCGTCTTTGGGGGTGTATCTTATGTTGGGATGTGTCTCTCAGTCCAGCCTCTTTGGGGTGTATCTTATGTCGGGGTGTCTCTCAGTACAGCGTCTTTGGGGGTGTATCTTATGTTGGGGTGTGTCTCTCAGTACAGCGTCTTTGGGAGTGTATCTTAGGTTGGGGTGTGTCTCTCAGTCCAGCCTCTTTGGGGGTGTATCTTAGGTTGGGGTGTGGCTCTCAGTCCAGGTTCTTTGGGGGTGTATCTTATGTTGGGGTGTCTCTCAGTCCAGCCTCTTTGGGGGTGTATCTTAGGTTGGGTGTGTTTGTCAGTCCAGATTTTTTTTGGGGTGTATCTTATCTTGGGTTGTGCCTGTCAGTCCAGCTTCTTTGGGGGTGTATCTTAAGTTGGGGTGTGTCTGTCAGTCCAGCCTCTCAGAGGTGTATCTTTTGTTCTGTTGTGACCTCTTCTAGGTATGTCACATGTTGGGGTGTTCTTTTGGCCAAGCCTCTTCCGTATGTTTCATCTTTTGGGATGTTTGCCTGTCAGCTCTGCCTTTTCTGGGTGTGTCACCTATTGGGGTGTCCATCAGCCCATCTTCTTTTGATCAAGGCACAGCTTGGGGTAAGCCTGTTAGCCCAACCTGTTCTGGGTGTGTCATGTGTTGGGGTGGATCTGTCAGTCCTGTGTTGACAGATTCCAAATGGCAACAAGTGATTTTTTTTTTTTTTTTTTTTTTTAAATGTAGATGGTGAGCCCCACATAGAGCTCACAATGTACATTTTTCCCTATCAGTATGTTTTTTTTTTGAAATATGGGATGGAAATCCATGCAAACACGGGGAGAACATACAAACTCCTTGCAGATGGTTTTATGCCCTTGGCAGGATTTGAACACCAGGACTCCAGCGCTGCAAGGCTGCAGTGCTAACCACTGAGCCACCGTGTGGCCCAAATTTTTTTCATGCAGGCTTAGATTTGACTGTAGTATGAAACACAATGTAACAAGACATGGAATGTAAGTTTTTACAAAAATTGAATACAGTTTACAGATTACACCACAACGTCAATGATCAGGCTGTGAGGCCGAGTGTCCTGGGACCTGGTACTCTGTGGCAGGCGGGTAGGCAGTGTTGGAGCCCTGTGGACCCCTCATCCTTTACAAAAATCTATGTTGGGTGTAAATTTACTTGATTTCTCATTTACATTCAGGCAAGACAAGGTCCCACCTGCTCCAGTGGATTGCTGCCTCTGTCCCCGCCACTTCAGTGCATTCAAGCCCTCTTACCATCTCCTGACATTTCCAAATGCAGATTTCAAGGGCTTATTTTCTCAGCATCACTGATTGCTCGGCACATTTTATAACATACAAGTCTGTGAGCGGCGGATTCATATTGTGTGCCTCAGATTTGAGCTAAAAAAGACCCCCAAAACAACCAAGTGCTCCATTACCCTCACCTTTTATCACGTGAATCATATGTTAACCCCCCCCCATTTTTATTGTCATTACTGTGATCATTTAAATAATAATTTAGATAATAGTCAATAGCCCCGCCCCTGCAGAAGTATTTCTATAATGTTCATGAGTGTGACCACTTACAGCTTGATGATTTGTTGACCCCACCCCTGCGGAACTCATTGTATCTTACTTGTGAGTTTGGTTCTATATTCACATTCCTCCTGCTTACACAGAACAGCATATATTATAGTCACCACTTTGTGCATGATGATACATTGACCCGCCCCTGTGGAACCCCTTGTGCAATGAATTTTTTTCTTTACTCACATTACTTCTGCCCATGCAGAACCTCATATATTATCTTTCCCCAATCATTGCCCTCACCCCCATTAAGATCCTCACATATTAACTCTCTGCATTCTGATCTCTCACATTTTGCCACCCCATTATTTCCAGCACTGTGGTAACTTGGAGCTTGATAGTTCATAGCCCCACCCCTGCAGAAGTCTTTCCATTTTGTTCACCTCTGTAACCACTTACATCTTGAAGATGCATTGAACCTACCCTCAAGTAACATCTTTTTCTTGAGCAATGAATTCATTTGTTTAGTCACATTGCTCCTGCCCACACAGAACAGGATATATTATTTTTACCACTGTGCCCATTTACAGCTTAAGATACTTTGACCCACCCCTGTGGACCCCTTTGCCTCTTCCTTGTGCAATCAAATTGTTCCTCCACTCACATTGTTCTCGTCCACTCACAGGATATATTATCACATTACACATTGTCTACATCCCACTAAGCCCCTACATCTTATTTCTCTGCATCCTGACCTCATTTTGTCACCCCATTATTCTTATCACTGTAATCATAGAGACTGATAGTCCATAGCACTGCCCCTGCAGAACCCCTTATCTTGTTCCCCTTATATGGACGTTACACTGGTAAGCGAACCAACCTACATCTTGTCTGTTTCCATACTGAAAAGTAATATATAGTCTTTCCATTATGTTCATCACTGCAACCACATACAGCTTGAAGATACATTGACTCCTCCCCTGCGGAACCCTCTGTCTCTTCCTGTTCAATGTACCCCATTTAAGCTCCTGATATCTTATCCCTCTCCTTTCTGAGGACTTTCTATTGATCCATTCCATGTTATCATTATCTTACGCTTTACTTTAACCACTACCATCTTGTTCTTCTTACATCAACCCCACAGTGCCACACATTGTATACCCGCAGTTCTTGGAATTGCAGCTCAGCCCCATTCATTTGAATAGGACTGAGTTGCAGCATAGTGACCATAGGACGTGATGTCATTGACCTTAGAAGAGGAAGTGGAAGTCAATATCACAGTCCTGGACAACCCCTTTAATTGCCTTTATTCCCGCCATAATGATTTTCACTCCACTGGTAAGGGTAGTGGAGCTGTCGGGCCCCATTCCTGTCTCTGCCGTGGTATTAATATCAGAGTGTTAATATATCCACCGCCGTCTCGGTCTTTTCCGCCTCAGACAGATTTTAATATGATCGTAATGTCAGAGATAAAACTAATTACAATCTGAATTTAAAGGACACCCGAGTGAAACATCTCTGCGCCCCGTGTCTGCTTCTCATATTTATGAGGTGGATTAAAGGGATTGTCCAGGAGTGGAAAATGACTTATTCTCTGTATTATAAGGACAGTACAGTCCTCGCTTACTCTGTGTGGGTGTCATGACATTGCCGTGCCCACTTGACCACTGGGGCCTACTCATAGGCCTCAATGGTCAACCTGGACATCAGCCAGGAGGCCAGAAGAAGAAAGAAGAGGACCCCTGGGGAGCCCAGGACAGATGACCAATAGGGTTTATTATACTCTGGGGCCTCAAGAGACTCAACACTATAATAGTGTTTCATGGGTAAGAAAACCCAAAAGTTGTGTTTGGGTAAACCAAAAATTTTGGAAATTTTGAGTTCAATATGGTTCTAACCCAATGGATTCGCCCCTCTCTTCTAGGAGAACCCCAGAAGTTTCAGGTTCCAAACCAGTTTGGTCCTCTCTAGTGGGCTGAGTCAAAACGAGTGACATCATCAGGTCAGTGATGACATCATCAGGTCAGTGATGACCTCTATTGTAAAATGCTCCACCAGTGGACAAGCTGAGTAGCCAAAACAGTCAATGGATTGTCAAAGGTTGACCAAAAGGTTCTATGTGGAGACAGTACGGAGGTCATGCTGGGGGTTGGAGTCTAACAGTGGCAGGTCAACTCCTTTAAGGAAGGTTTTGGTCTTCCAAATACTGATGACATATTCTAGAAACATCTATGAATGAAACCTCCAGACTTCAATATGAGACCAATGGAGAATCCGACTTGAAACCATAGAATAGAAACTTATTCTATTAACTTTAATCCGTTAACCCTTTCTAGGAAAGGATTCCATCTTTACAGTGAATGACCCCCAGATTCTTCTGTTTCGCTCTCTTCATACGTTCTCCCTTGTCGGGTGATTTGTCGCCCTTTGCACAGGGACTGATGGTAAATTACCGTTATTACAGACTGATTATTATACAACTTTTCCAGTCGTCTTCACCTCCAGTCGCTTATAATTACAGGGCTGACGATGTAATTCAGAAACCTTGTCTACATTTATGATCTGTAAGTGCTCGACTTTTGCGAGGCGGCAAGAATGACGTCTGACTCAATGTGACAAGAAGACCCCTGTGTCCATCTCTAACGTTCCGGAAGAATCTCTCAGTATCAAAAACAAGCTTCTATAGAAGGAACCAGATCCTGAAGCTTGTCCAGAAGAAGTACAGGATAAGTAATGTAATGCATGTACACAGTGACTGCACCAGCAGAATAGTGAGCGCAGCTCTGGAGTATAATACAGGATAAGTAATGTAATGTATGTACACAGTGACTGTACCAGCAGAATAGTGAGTGCAGCTCTGGAGTATAATACAGGATAAGTAATGTAATGTATGTACACAGTGACTGTACCAGCAGAATAGTGAGCGCAGCTCTGGAGTATAATACAGGATATAAAACTCAGGATCAGTACAGGATAAGTAATGTAATGTATGTACACAGTGACTGCACCAGCAGAATAGTGAGTGCAGCTCTGGAATATTAATACTGAAAATACTCTAAATAGAGTTCAGACATGGACCTTCTCTTTAAGCCAATTAAATATTCCATATTTTATTGGGGTCATTGCAGCTTCTTTACAGACAACCTTGATGAATAGCAAAGAAAAAATAAAAGTGATTTGTATCTTTGGGCAAAGGAAGGAAATAATGAGACCGCGTCTCTGAACTTCTGAACATGTTTATAAGATCTCACAGAACTTGCAATAATTAAAGAGGAAATGTTGATTTATGCAAATGTCAAAAGATTAACCATCTAAACTCAGGAGAGTCCGGGAACTTTGAAACTGAGACATCAAAACAGACCACTAAAGATCTGGCGGCCGCAGGAAAGATCAGGTTCACAGATTAATTATGGAAAGACTGAGGCCAGAAATTAACCAAGACGGCACTTAATAATTCACAGATTTATGAAGCGACTTCTGAGAGGTTGTGTGTGGCTAACATCATAACACTGAGACAGTGGGTGGAGACTAATCCTGAGGTTACACAGCCTCAATATTTAATACAGCCGTCCTCATATTATCGGAGGTAACTGCTTAGTAAACTCAACACAATTTGTTTATTAACTTGAGAAAGTTTCTATACAAATTACTTATCCTGTATTATACTCCAGAGCTGCGCTCACTATTCTGCTGGTACAGTCACTGTGTACATACATTACATTACTTATCCGGTACTGATCCTGAGTTACATCCTGTATTATACTCCAGAGCTGCGCTCACTATTCTGCCTGTGCAGTCACTGTGTACATACATTACATTACTTATCCTGTATTATACTCCAGAGCTGCGCTCACTATTCTGCTGGTGCAGTCACTGTGTACATACATTACATTACTTATCCTGTACTGATCCTGAGTTACATCCTGTATTATACTCCAGAGCTCCACTCACTATTCTGCTGGTGCAGTCACTGTGCACATACATTACATTACTTATCCTGTATTATACTACATAGCTGCGCTCACTATTCTGCTGGTGCAATCACTGTGTACATACATTACATTACTTATCCTGTATTATACTCCAGAGCTGCGCTCACTATTCTGCTGGTGCAGTCACTGTGTACATACATTACATTACTTATCCTGTATTATACTCCAGAGCTGCGCTCACTATTCTGCTGGTGCAGTCACTGTGTACATACATTACATTACTTATCCTGTATTATACTACATAGCTGCGCTCACTATTCTGCTGGTGCAGTCACTGTGTACATACATTACATTACTTATCCTGTATTATACTCCAGAGCTGCGCTCACTATTCTGCTGGTGCAGTCACTGTGTACATACATTACATTACTTATCCTGTATTATACTCCAGAGCTGCACTCACTATTCTGCTGGTACAGTCACTGTGTACATACATTACATTACTTATCCTGTACTGATCCTGAGTTACATCCTGTATTATACTCCAGAGCTCCACTCACTATTCTGCTGGTGCAGTCACTGTGTACATACATTACATTACTTATCCTGTATTATACTCCAGAGCTGCACTCACTATTCTGCTGGTGCAGTCACTGTGTACATACATTACATTACTTATCCTGTATTATACTCCAGAGCTGCGCTCACTATTCTGCTGGTGCAGTCACTGTGTACATACATTACATTACTTATCCTGTATTATACTCCAGAGCTGCACTCACTATTCTGCTGGTGCAGTCACTGTGTACATACATTACATTACTTATCCTGTATTATACTCCAGAGCTGCGCTCACTATTCTGCTGGTGCAATCACTGTGTACATACATTACATTACTTATCCTGTATTATACTCCAGAGCTGCGCTCACTATTCTGCTGGTACAGTCACTGTGTACATACATTACTTTACTTATCCTATACTGATCCTGAGTTACATCCTGTATTATACTCCAGAGCTGTGCTCACTATTCTGAGATGTAATCTTTCAAAAAAAAAAAAAAGTGATGTATTAATCTTTGTATCTCATAATGTTAGTAATAAAACCAATAACTCATCCCACAAAAAAACAATCCATCACTCAGCTCAGTGACAAAAAGTAACAAGCTAAAACTCTGTATATAAGAACATAAAAACTTAGTGTAAAAGCTTCTCATTGTGAAGAATCTCCTAATATATCGGCATCGTCCTAGTTGTAAGTAATACTCGTCCCACAAAAAACAAGTCCCCATAGGGGTCAATAGAATAATAGATTTATAGAAGGATTTTAGAATTTGGCAAAAAAGAACAACAAATATTTCTAGGTCTTTACAGCCTCAAATAAGTACATACACACCCCATATATACACCACCTCCATGCACAACCCTATATACCCCTGTATGATCAGGTGGGATTGCAGCATTATTGCGGTGTCCCCGGTTCTCGTATATTTATATACTGACATCTCTTTCCTCAGTCGTAACATTTACTTAGTAATCAGAAATATCGGAAAATTCATGGGCAAAACGAATAAGCAATGCAGAACATTTTGACTCAGTGGCTGGCAGAACAACATTGCCACCTAGTGGCCGCATAGCAGCATGGCTGACACTACTTACCAAGAAAGTTGCGCGTACATTTCAGATTATTTTGACGGGAGCCTGTAAATATTTTGCTACATTTTTGGCACAAATTCACTTAACTCAATCATTTTGGGCCTCTACAGAGTATTATCGGGTCTAGGGGCCCGCCTAGGGATGGGTCAGCAATATAAAAGTACTGAAGATCCCATTAATCCTGTCCTCACCCCCCAACATATGATATCACTACATACAGTCAGCTAGGACGGCGCTATTACTGGTGGTGTTCTGCATTATTTGTACATGGTCTAATGTAGGTTGGTACTGGCAGTATGGCAGCATTACATATGTGTACAGTATGGTAGTGTTATGTATTGTATAGTGATATTAATTGTGTGTACAGGAGGGCAGCATTACATATATGTAGTGTATGGTAACAATTATGTGTACAGGACGCAGTATTATATATATGTACTGTATAGTGATGTTATTTATGTGTGCAGGATGGCAGCATTACCTATATGTACTATATGGAGACATTAATTCTGTGTACAGGATGGCAGCATTACGTATATGTACTGTATAGTATTATTAATTATGTGTACAGGATGGCAGCATTACATATATGTACTGTATAGTGATATTAATTATGTGTACAGAAAGCAGTATTATATATATATATGTACTGTATAGTGATATTAATTGTGTACAGAAAGCAGTATTATATGTATGTACTATATAGTGATATTAATTATGTGTATAGAAAGCATTATATATATGTACTGTATAGTGATATGTGTACAGAAAGCAGTATTATATATGTACTGTATAGTGATATTAATTATGTGTACAGAAAGCAATATTATATATATGTACTATATAGTGATATTAATTATGTGTACAGGATGGCAGCATTACCTATATGTTCTATATGGAGACATTAATTCTGTGTACAGGATGGCAGCATTACATATATGTACTGTATAGTGATATTAATTATGTGTACAGGAAGCAGTAATATTATATATATATATATATATATATATATATATACACACTGTATAGTGATATTAATTCTGTGTGCAGGATGGCAGCATTATGTGTGTGCATCATAAGGTGACATTAGTTTTGTGTCCAGTATGGCAGCTCTATATTTGTTCAATGTATGATGCGGTAAGTTATGTGTACAACATGGCAGTATTATGTATATGTACTGCAGGGTGATATTAGTTTTGTTTACAGCATGTCAGCATTATATTAGTGTACTGTATGGTGAAATTAGTTATGTGTATAGCATGGCAGTATTATATATGTACTGTATATTGATATTAGTTCTGTGTACTGTTTAGGGGTAGCTGTGTACAGTATGGCAGTATTATGTATGTACTGTATGGTGATATTAGTTCTGTGTACTGTTTAGGGGTAGCTGTCTACAATATGGCAGCATTGTACTGTGTACGTCTGCTGTATTGTGGCATTATTTATGTTCACCATATGGCAGAATTTTTGTATGTATTGTATGGTATTATTAATCATGTGTACAGTATTATCTACATACAATATGGTGACATTATTTCATCACCTTATATTGACGGTTCCTACTATGTCACCTCTGTGTGTACATTCATGTGTATTGTCGAAACCTCTCCCTGACACAATCCTGTCTGTGGCCCTGATAATGGGATATGGATGGCGTATCTCTCATATAATATTACCGCAGGTGGCTGCGCTTTCACTTCTTTGTGTGCTGTACGTAGTTATTTCTGGTGTGAGTGACAATACAATAATACATCTAGACGCCATTATTGTGGATGGAATCAGGTGCTATATGTTATTCTTTCCCTGTATACAGCTACTTATTACCCGTCCAACTGGTTGTAGACACACAATAGTCACCAATCCCTGCTCAAGCTGCAGCTCTGCCTTGTACTAACTATAAACCATTCACCTGCAGATATTCAGCCCTGTTATTGTATGTCAGTGGGAAAAATGCAGATACAATGGGTGGACATGGGTGCGATAATCCTGCCAAATAATCTGAGCACCAAACGTACATGGAGCAGAGCTGACTAACAACTCCTAGTATTGTCACAATGACAACTCCTGAAATGATGGGGAACCTCTTGGACTCCGGGTAGACAGGGGGAAAAATCTCCTGAGCCCGGTGGAATGATCCCGCATCAGCAAGGCTCTCTCCTTTTATATGTGGGAATTACATCTACCAGTCATATCCCAATATAGCGGTGTGGCCAACACTTACCTTGCCCATCTCACAGAAAGGCATAGCATGCATAAAAGCAAAGTGCAGGACTCTCTGGTATTTCATATGTAACCTGGGCATGTGATATGCCAGTCATGTCATGCAAAAAAAAAAAAAAGAGCATGGCCAGCACATCGGCACATCCGTAACCCAAAAAGGGACTTTTTCACAAACTGGATTTTAGCCGAATATTCCATATTGTTTGTGTTTCAACAAAACCAAATGAACGGGGATTCGTCTATGAACAGAAATGGTGGCTGCAACATGTTTGATGCGTATATGCACCAAACTGCGATGTCCTAGTGTAAGAGGGTGAAACAGCCCCTGTGTAGTGAATGTGCAATGTGTAATTGAGTTGGTGTTTTCATAACCTGACATTTTGTTGTTTGACCACAAGAGGTTGCTGTTGCGAAATAACAAGTAAAAGGAAAAAGGCTGCATGCCCCTGGAAGATTGATGTGGAGACCCTGATCGTTGTAGGAAGGTTCTAGGAGCCATTTTGAGTCAGAGTGTGCTGGACTCTAGAGGAGAAGAGAGAGCTGTGGAGACATCACTGTGCAGAGAGGGTCCTTGGAGGGAGAAGCCACAGCAAGAATAGCTGAGGATTTGAGACTTTCAGAGTCTGTACAGACACCATCCTAAGGAGAAGATTACTGTCAGAGACTTGGCTGAGAAGTGAGACTGTCAGTGAGACCGCATGCTGTCCGAGGAGCTCCTCTTCACCCTGATGCTAACAGAGACTAAAAGGTACCCAACAGAAGTAAGCGTGCACGCACCACACTGCAAGTTTTGCACCATATAGCTGGGACTGAGTAAAAAGCCTGTAGTTAGTTAGTTAGGTATAATCATCACCCCAGGCTGCAATACTGGTGAACTATCTACCTGTCTGGTAAAAGGACTAAGTCACAGAGGATTTCTACAGAGTTATATCTCCCAGAGAGGGACTTGTAAGGAAGTCTGGGAGCAACATTTAGTTTAACTTTACACTGTTTGGCTTGCAAGCTAACTAACCATTATACTTGCTTAGTTGTACTTGGTTTGGGGGGAATTTAGTAGTATTGTGATAAGATTGTAAACCCTGGTGTTACACCGCCGGATGCCTGTGTCACACACACTGAATTGTTCCTGTGTAATAGGGTAATAACAGGTAACAGGCAGCTGCATAGGCGCAGCTTGCAGGTAGGTAAAAGCTTGGAGTATATTGAAGGCCACACTAGTGGGCACCGTGCTGTATAACACCAGGGTCCCAGCCTCTAGACTGTGTAAATGTAATACCTGGGAGTGTTCTTTTGGACAAAAGAGGTTATCTAAACTAAGTAAAGTCCTATCTTGGTTAAATTGAATTGGACTCACTTCCTTTGTTCGTGACTTCGCTGTATCCTGGGGAGCCCACCTCGGTACACGGCTTACAACTTGGCGTAGTCGGCAGGATACCGCGACCCTCATGGACGGGAATGTGGTGGGAGAGAATCCCCTGGCACCAGCTGTGGTGGTCCAGGGTGCCCCTGCACAGCAAGCCCCAGCGCTGGGGATGCCGGCCCAAGTGGGGTACTTATCGGCCGGGGCACTAATGCAGCATCTGCCAAAGTTTGACGGTAATAATATGACGTTGCAGGACTGGACTGAAAGGGTACGAAGTATAGTTAGACTGAGCAACCTGATACCGGAACTGCGTGCAGAGATAGCATTAGGGGCCCTAGAAGGTGACGCTAGACGGACAGTGATGGTACGGCCCGAATCGGAAAGAGACACTTTAGAAAAAATATTTGCTCTGCTAGAGGGAGCTCAGGGAGGGCGTGCCAAGGTAGCGCAGTTGCGGAGCAACTTCTTCAATCGGTCACAGAGGGAGGGTGAGACTTTAACGCAATACTCTAACGCCTTACAAGAGATGCTGAATGAAGTGCAGCGACGGGACTCAGAGGCTATGGGAGCCTTCAAAGAAGTGGACCGGCTGTTACGAGATCAATTCATCCTAGGGTTATCCAATAAGTTGTTACAGGATAAACTGCAAGAGATGATCCGGGCAGATGCCAACCTGACATTCTATAATGTTTACCTGGCTGCTGTAGAGAGGGAAGAAGCGCCCGTGGCTGTGAATGTGAAGGCTGTGAGTAGCACCCAAGTGACAGGGACCCGAGGAGGTCCTGAAGGCCCAGGGTTCTTAAAGGATGTAGTCCAGGCTCTACGGGCAGAAATGAGAGAACTCCGACTGGAGGTGTCCCAGATGCGAGCAGGACAATCCATGGTTCCAGAAATGACCGCATCGTCCTACTCTCCCCCGCTGAGAGTACACCGTGGCCGAGGACCCACCAACCGAGGCTCATCAGCTGGGCAGGTATCAAGGGGACCCCTCTGCTGGAGTTGCAGACAGTATGGCCATATCGCCAGAGAGTGTAAGGGGGAGGTGGAACCCGAGCCGGCTTTAAACTCCCGACCGCCGCAGTAACGGGGCATCCTGTGGCGGTTCACCAACAATCAAGCCCCGTACATGATGAATGCGACCTATATGCTAGCAGCCCTGTTATGGAAGCTGAGCTGGAGGGCCAGAAGGTACGCTGCTTAGTTGATACTGGATCGGAGTGCACCCTGATGCCCCTGGAGTTCTTCGAGAGACACTTCGGACATATGATGGAGCCAGAGGATGGAAGTGTCATCCGGTTGATAGCTGCCAACAATGGTGCGATGGACGTACAAGGGATCATCTGGATGCGGGTCCGGCTGTTTGGGCAAGACATTGGCAAAAAGGGGATCGTGCTGGTAGACAATCCGTCCAGGAGAGGACTCGATGTGACGCTGGGCATGAACGTGCTGAGAGACCTAGATCATCACCTTTATGCAAAGGAAGGACCTAAATACTGGCAGCGGGCCACCACACACCGGCCGACTCAGAAGGTCCTACAGCAGATGGTGAGGAGCTGTAGTTTGCAGAAGAGCACCATGTCAGGGCGCTCCATTGGATACGTGAAGGTGCCGCTGAGTGCCCCAATGAAGATTCCACCGCGACAGGAAAATATTGTGATGCTTCCGGTGGGGTCTGGACGACCATTAAATGGACTAGAGGTCTTGATAGAGCCTGCCCTGCAGGGAGAAACGCAGACCCGCCCTCTGGTAGCCCAAGCACTTGCCAGTGTGAAGGATGGGTGTGTGCCTATACGCTGTCTCAACGTTCTGGACAGTGAGTTGTTCGTGCCTGGGAATACCCTGCTGGCTGAAGTTCACGTGCCCGGGGGTGACATCCTTCGCCGGAAGAGCTTCACGTTGCAGCCTGATGGGAGGTCGTCTTGGACCTATGCTGTGAAGGTCCAGCAAAGGCAGGCTCCAACGGCAGAGTGGAATGGCCAAGTGATCATGTCTCTGATGGGAGTAGATCGCCGGTCTCTGACCCCGGGACAACAGAAGCTTCTGGAGGACACTCTGTGGGAATTCCAGGAGGCGTTTTCAAGACACGATGAAGACTTCGGGTGTGCTACCGCCATTGAACACGAAATCCCCACTGGCGATGCTGCGCCTATTCAGGAGCGGTATAGGCAGATTCCCCCCAAGATGTATCAGGAGGTGAAAGAAATGGTGGCTAGCATGCTGGAGAATCAAGTGATCCAGGAGAGTAAGAGCCCGTGGGCTGCTCCGGTGGTCTTGGTGCGGAAGAAAGACGGAAGTCTCCGTTTCTGCGTAGATTACCGGAAACTAAATGCTAAGACCGTCCGTGATGCATACCCCCTTCCACGGATTGAAGAGTCACTATCTTCCCTCGGTCATGCCAAGTATTTCTCAACGCTTGACTTGGCCAGTGGATATTGGCAAGTGCCAGTGTCTGAAAAGGACAAGGCCAAGACAGCGTTTATCTTACCCATGGGACTCTATGAGTTTAACAGAATGCCTTTCGGTCTGTCCAATGCCCCAGGGACATTTCAGCGGTTGATGGAGCTCTGTTTGGGTGACCTAAACTTCGAGTCAGTATTGATATATTTGGATGACGTTGTAGTGTTTGGGTCCTCATTTGAAGATCATCTCGAAAAGCTGCGGCAGGTCCTAGGGCGATTGCGTGATCATGGGCTAAAAATCAAGCCCAAGAAGTGTCAACTATTCCAGCAGCAAATAGAGTACTTGGGACATGTAGTCACTCCGGAGGGGGTACAACCAGTGCCCAGCAAGGTGGAGGCCGTCCAGAAGTGGCCCCAACCAAGAACCCTGCGTGAAGTACAAGCCTTTCTAGGGTTGGCCGGTTATTACAGGAGATTCATACCCAAGTTCTCTCATCGGGCTGGCCCCCTAAATGAACTACTGAGAGGCACAGCTGGTGGACCCAAGATTCGCCCCATTGAGTGGGGGCCACGACAGCAAGAAGCCTTTGAGGGGTTAAAGAAAGCTCTGACCAGTACCCCGATCCTGGCCTATGCACAGTTTGATAAGCCATTCCTGTTGTACACTGATGGAAGTCTACATGGTCTGGGAGCTGTGCTATCTCAAGTTCAAGATGGACGTGAGAGGGTGATTGCCTATGGCAGCCAGTCCTTAAGGGAGTCAGAGTGTAACCCCGACAACTACAGCTCCTTTAAGTTGGAGCTTTTGGCACTTGTATGGGCCATGACTGAAAGATTCACAGAGTATCTGACGGGTGCAGAAGTGATTGTGATGACGGACAATAACCCTTTAGCACACTTAGAGAACGCTAAGTTAGGTGCCCTTGAGCAGAGGTGGATGTCTCGCCTTTCCAAGTATCAATACCGTATCCAGTTCCGATCAGGGAGAGAGAATGGCAACGCTGATGCCCTCTCCCGAGTCCCTGTGGGGTTGCCAACCAAGAGTGGAGAGGAAGGGCTAGAAGACAGTGAATTCCCACACCACGGCAGAATACCGCCATTCCAGAACATAACCCATTCAAGTGGGGTGGCTTCCGGGATGCCGATGGTGCTGGGGAAGACGTTGGAAGATTGGGAAAGGGTTCAAAATAGCTGTCCGGACCTATGTAAAGTGAAAGAGTGGATCCGGACTAAGATCTGGCCACGGCCGAATGAGCGGGCTAGCTTAACCCAAGAGGGTCAGAAGTTACTGAGACAGTGGGATAAGCTGGTTGTCATCCAAGGACTCCTATGTCGGACCATATACATACAGTCAGAGCTGCAGCATCGGCAACAGATTGTCATCCCGATGTCATTGGGACCAGTAGCCACTCAGGAAGCCCATGAGAGTGGGGCCCATTTTGGGAGTGCCAAAACGTACCAATGGCTCCAACGATTTGTGTATTGTCCAGATTTGGGAAAGATGGTGACCAAGGCATGTCTTCAATGTCGGTCCTGCGGGCTGAGTAAAAGTCCCGAACAACATGCCCCTGTACAAACTATTCAAACATCTGCCCCCCTGCAAATTCTAATGATTGATTATGTACAGATTGGGTACTCTACCTCAGGACATTCTTACTGTTTGGTTATGACGGACCATTTTACAAAGTATGCAGTAGCTGTACCCACCAGAGATCAGACGGCTGAATCCGCTGCCGAAGCGGTCTGCAAACACTTTATACAAGTGTTTGGGTGTCCACAGAAAATCCATTCAGATCAGGGGGCGTGCTTTCAGGGGGCTTTGATGAGTGAATTGTATCAACTCTATGGGATCGAACGTTCTCGCACGACCCCATATCATCCACAGGGGAACGGGGCGTGCGAGCGGTTCAACCGCACCTTGATACAGATGTTGCGGACGCTAGAGGATAGTCAAAAAGCTCGGTGGCCAGAGTATCTACCTGAACTGATGTGGGCCTATAACAATAGAGTACACAACACCACTGGTTACTCTCCACACATGTTGATGTTTGGGAGGGCAGGTCAAGAGATTGAGGATCTCCACATGCCAGATCCAATGCAGCCTCCTCCAAGGAGCACTACCGCGTGGGCGCAAGAACACCGTCGCCGACTGAGAGCAGTACATAAGGTTGTGGGCGAACGCATGAGACAAATAGTACACCCCAACCCAGGGCCGGTGCAGAGGGATGAGTACGCCCCAGGTGATCGTGTGATTGTCAGGGCCAAGAGGCCAACGGGAAAATTGGATGGGCGGTGGGAGGCGGTACCATATGTTGTGAAGCGAAAGGTAGACCCTGATATTCCAGTTTATGAGGTAGAGCCAGTAGGGACTGGAGGACCCTCAAGGAACCTTCACCGTAACATGTTAAAACGCTGCAATTTTGAACACTCGGTGGCCGACGAGGTGGTACAGGCTCCTAGCATTGTTACCAGGGAAACTCCCTTAGACAATGAGTGGTGGGTTGTCCCTGCCCCAGCCGATCCAGGGAACCAAGTCGAGTCTAGTTTGATGCCCAGGGAGGGAGTTGTACAACCTGCAGAACAGCCATCATTGGGTGTGCCGGGTGCCCCTGATTCTGTGACTCTGCGTAGGACAGCCAGGTCCAATGCCGGGGTACCCCCACAGCGCTATGCGCAAGATGAGTTTATATGGGAAGGGTTGCCAGGGACGTCAACCTCTAGTGGGGTGGCATGTAAGAGAGTGAAACAGCCCCTGTGTAGTGAATGTGCAATGTGTAATTGAGTTGGTGTTTTCATAACCTGACATTTTGTTGTTTGACCACAAGAGGTCGCTGTTGCGAAATAACAAGTAAAAGGAAAAAGGCTGCATGCCCCTGGAAGATTGATGTGGAGACCCTGATCGTTGTAGGAAGGTTCTAGGAGCCATTTTGAGTCAGAGTGTGCTGGACCCTAGAGAAGAAGAGAGAGCTGTGGAGACATCACTGTGCAGAGAGGGTCCTTGGAGGGAGAAGCCACAGCAAGAATAGCTGAGGATTTGAGACTTTCGGAGTCTGTCCAGACACCATCCTAAGGAGAAGATTACTGTCAGAGACTTGGCTGAGAAGTGAGACTGCCAGTGAGACCGCATGCTGTCCGAGGAGCTCCTCTTCACCCTGATGCTAACAGAGACTAAAAGGTACCCAACAGAAGTAAGCGTGCACGCACCACACTGCAAGTTTGGCGCCAAATTGCTGGGACTGAGTAAAAAACCTGTAGTTAGTTAGTTAGGTATAATCATCACCCCAGGCTGCAATACTGGTGAACTATCTACCTGTCTGGTAAAAGGACTAAGTCACAGAGGATTTCTACAGAGTTATATCTCCCAGAGAGGGACTTGTAAGGAAGTCTGGGAGCAACATTTGGTTTGACTTTACACTCTTTGGCTTGCAAGCTAACTAACCATTATACTTGCTTAGTTGTACTTGGTTTGGGGGGAATTTAGTAGTATTGTGATAAGATTGTAAACCCTGGTGTTACACCACCGGATGCCTGTGTCACACACACTGAATTGTTCCTGTGTAATAGGGTAATAACAGGTAACAGGCAGCTGCATAGGCGCAGCCTGCAGGTAGGTAAAAGCTTGGAGTATATTGAAGGCCACACTAGTGGGCACCGTGCTGTATAACACCAGGGTCCCAGCCTCTAGACTGTGTAAATGTAATACCTGGGAGTGTTCTTTTGGACAAAAGAGGTTATCTAAACTAAGTAAAGTCCTATCTTGGTTAAATTGAATTGGACTCACTTCCTTTGTTCGTGACTTCGCTGTATCCTGGGGAGCCCACCTCGGTACACGGCTTACACTAGCACCATCTGACAGTCTCTCAGCCAGTAGACAGTGGTAGATGGACACCTTACTGTACGGATGTCTCATATACTCTATAGAAGATGCTGAAAGCATCATCACAAGAGAGTTGCAGTAATGGTGGAGACAGTGAAGTGTCTGTGATTCATCTCACTGCATCATACAGAGCACTTTTCTGAAAAACAATGGGAATTCAAGCAATTACACAGGCAAAATAGTGATATAGGATAATAGAAGGGAGGTCAGAGCATGTGCTGCTGTTTGAGCTTTATTCCTGGTCTAATAAAGCATTACAGACAGGACGGTTATTTTTCATTGTTGATCTAATTTTGTCTGTCTGTTGTGCAATAGAGCAGTTTCATCTCTATACATTTTATTTTTACTGACAAAATCCTGTTAGCGAAAAGTTCTTTGTTAATGGCATTTTTTTGGGCAAGTTTTTTTCCCCCCATTAAATACATAGCAACTGCAGTCCTAACACAAAGCACTAATTCCGCCTGCACAGATCTGAAGCAAACACCTTTACTATAAGCAATTTTTTTTTTGTTCATTCAATATATAGTCTAGCTTGTGCTACTCTGAAGAAAGCTGGTTATTTAATGGGCTTTATATCATCTACTCTGCTCACCACCAAACACAGTGCAATGGAATGAAAAAAAATATTTAAATATTTTTTTAAGTGTTCTTTGCTGCATATATATATATATATATATATATATATATATATATATATATATATATATATATATATATATATATATATATATATATATATATATATATATATATATATATATATATATATATAGTGGGGAATCGCTCAGGTAGATGCTTGTAGCAGTGCAGGAAACAGGGACCCAGACACTGGATTGCACACAAGTTCAGGCTTTATTCACATGTAGCGCATTCACTGCTTTTGCAAAGCCACAGGATAAACAAAACAAAATCCTTCTTGCCTGAGAAACTAACTTAAACATAAGGAAACTTTTCCCTGACTATACAGGAGACTGGCTACCAGTCCCCCACCTTGGCAACAACAATGGGTGGCACAGTACCTGCTCTGTAGGTCCGGTTTAGACAGGTCAGCTCTGTCAGTGTGGTGCCACCCTGCTAGTCTTCACACTCAGACTGTTATTAGGGCCTGATTAGTCAGCTGACCTCCCTGGTGTGAGTCTTTACCAAACACCCTTTAGGTGCCTGGCTGGAATATACTTGTCTTCCCAGACCATACCCTTCACTCATACACCCCCCGCCCAGTTCTGACCCCTCGGGGCAAACTCCAGACACCAAACAATAAGTCCGGGACAAGGCATCCGCATTGCCTTGCAGTTTCCCGGCTCTGTTCTCCACTGTGACCTTAAAATACTGAAGTGATAAGAACCGCCTAGTCACCCTGGCGTTCTTGTCCATGGTCCTGCTCATCCAAGTGAGAAGCGAGTGGTCGGTCACCAGACAGAACTGCCTCCCAAGCAGATAGTACCTCAGGGCCTCTAATGCCCATTTTATGGCCAGGCACTCCTCCACTATGCTGTAGTTCTTTTCTGCTGGTGTGAGTTTCCTGCTCAGGTAGGTGACCGAATGTTCTTCTCCATTCACCTCCTGAGACAGGACAGCTCCCAGCCCTACATCTAATGTGTCCATCTGGACCACAAACTCCCTCCTAAAGTTGGGCGTAATGAGGACAGGTGATCCACACAAGGCCTGGTCATTCCACTGCACCATAATGGACTTCTTACCCTTTAGAAGGTCCGTCAGGGGAGTAGGTACTGTGGCAAAGTTGGGTATAAGCCGCCTGTAATACCCAACTATGCCCAGGAATGACCTAACTTGTTTGGTGCTCAGAGGTTGCGGCCATTCCCGGATAGCGTTGACCTTGTTGACCTGGGGTTTGATTATACCACGGCCAATCACATACCCCAAATAGCGTATCTCCTCGGTATAACAACTCCTGGTTAACAACCATGCAGGGGAACACCTCATCAGCGCCTGGGCGCTGAGACACACCATTGATAACACTAACATTTTCCCAGGCCCTTTGCAGAGTGGGATCCTGGTGTTGTGCAGTACCAAAGTTATCATGAGACACTTTCAAATCTGGCATCTAAAGTTCAGTACCAGCCTCCTCGGCTCCATTACCTCTAGCAGAGGCATAGAGCCACAATCCTCTTTTAACATGGTCACCCCTACGGCAGGAACCCTAGAGTCCTGGGCATTAGGTTCAGGCTCAAGGACCTGACCAGACAACACTTGTGGCATTCTTGGGGTTGAATCCTCTGACCCTTGCTTTCCCCGCCACAGAGTCCAAAATAGGGGAAAGTCCCGTTCCAGAATGAGGTCATGGGGCAAGTTCTTAACAACCCCTACCTCATGTCGGCTCTCTCCACAGGGGTCTGGATGGAGACAATCATGGTTGGGTAGTCCCTTATATCTCCATGTATGCACAGGACCCTGACTGTGTATCCAGTGACAGTCCCGTGGTCAATATAGTTCCCATTAACAAGGGTCACCCGACTGCCAGAATCCAGTAGTGCCACCACTAAGCACCTAGCCACGGTCACCTGGCACAGGCGGCGCTCATCAACAGTGTCTGGGGTGGGAGCAGTGTCTACAGATGCAGCATAGAGGGACACTCTCCGACCCAGGCTGCAGTCCACGGGTTCAGTGGCACGGGGACAATTAGCCACAACATGGCCCGGCTCGTGGCACTCCCAGCAGATGACAGTCCTTCTCCCCTGGGTCACTACCTTATCCTGGGGAGCCCGAGATAAATTGGCCCTCTGGGCCTTGGGAGTTTGTGGGATTTGGGGGTGCCCCTTCCCAAGGGACTGTGTAGCACAGTATCGCTCCACCAACTCCACCAATGCATTGGCGTTTCTTGGGTCACCATACTCCACCCACCTCTGGATCTTTAAGACCTACGGTACCGGTCTACAACAACCCGCTCCACAATCTGCGCTGGGGTCAATGTCTCTGGCTGGAGTCACTTTCGGACAAGTTG
The DNA here is from genome assembly GCF_031893055.1 of Leptodactylus fuscus. Lineage (NCBI taxonomy): Eukaryota > Metazoa > Chordata > Amphibia > Anura > Leptodactylidae > Leptodactylus > Leptodactylus fuscus. The sequence goes on along the minus strand of NC_134270.1, from coordinate 169,142,117 downwards.
TACAAGGTGGTGCATTTGTGACCTTGGTGGTAACGCCTCCTGGTATTCCCAATCATGGACTCTTTGAGCCTGGACATTCTGGTCCACACCCAGTCAGGCCAGGATCTCTGCCTTCACGCGCTGGTAATTACATGCATCCTGTTCACTCAGGTCGAAATAAGCTTGCTGGGGCTCAGCAACTAAGAAAGGGGCCAGCACCTCTGCCCAGAGCTGCGGTGAAAGCCTCTCACGGGTGGCCACTTTCTAACCCAGTCAGATAGGCCTCTACGTCGTCCTCCGACGTCATCTTGGTTAGCGCTTTACGGACCTCTTTTTTGGCATCCTGCTCTGGCTTTGCTGGGTCGGCCATTTGCTGAGCAGCCAACAACATGGACATCTGCTTGGTCAAAAGACTGTTGGTCTCCTGTTGTGCTGCATTAGCTTGCTGCTGCTTCTAGGCCTCTGCATGTTTCTGCTGCAACAGCCTGTTAGCCTCTTGTTGCACTGCAGTAGCCGCCGCGTGTCTCTGCTGCTGCTGATTAGCCAGTACCAGCTGCCTCACAATCTCCTCCATAGCTGTGGCTTTCTATTTCAGCTTGTGTATGTCTCACTACACTTCTGCCCGCATCTGAAGCACCATATGTGGGGAATCGCTCAGGTAGCTGCTTGTAGCAGTGCAGGAAACAGGGACCCAGACACTGGATTGCACACAAGTTCAGGCTTTATTCACATGTAACGCATGCACTGCTTTTGCAAAGCCACAGGATAAACAAAACAAAACCCTTCTCGGCTGAGAAACTAACAAACGTAAGGAAACTTTCCCTGACTATACAGGAGACTGGCTACCAGTCTCCCACCTTGGCAACAATAACGGGTGGCACAGTACCTGCTTTGAAGGTCCGGTCTGGACAGTTCAACTCTGTTAGTGTGACACCACCCTAGTCCTACACACAGACTGTTATTAGGGCCTGATTACCCAGCTGACCTCCCTGGTGTGAATCTTTACCATACACCCCTTAGGTGCCTGGCTGGAATATACTTTTCTTCCCAGACTACACCCTTCACTCCCTCGCTATATATAATATAATTGTAGTCTCTGCTAATGTAATAAAATAATCTGTTATTAAAGTAGTTTCTTTTGTGTTGCTTACACAAGATACAGTCTAGCCTGATGTAATCTAAAAAAAAAAATTAAATAAATAAAAAAATAATAATTTAAAGCTGACTGTTCCGGAAATACTATTTTGTAAAAAAAACAAACAAACAAACAAAAAAACAACCCCCCTCCCCCCAAAAAAATAATGCCATAATTATTTCTTATCACTGTAATTAAATTAAGCAGTGGGTGCAGTAAAAAAATAAAAAATCACTGTAAAAAAAACAGGGCAGGAGACAAACAAGTACTAACAGAAGGAAAGTGGATGGTAACAGTTTCAGCAACAATACTTCTTCTGGTCTTCACAGCCTCACCCATAGCCATGGTGTTCTCCTACTTAACTCCTTCCCGACATGCGCCGTAATAGTACGGCGCATGTCGGGTCTGTAACTATGGTGACCGCCCGGGAGCCGGGCGGCCGCCATAGCCGCCGGGTGTCTACTGCTTTAAGCAGTGGACAACCGGCTCTAATGCCTCAGATCGGTCCCCGGACCGATCGGAGGCATTAACCCCTCCGGCGCCGCGGTCAAAGGCGCCGGAGGCGCCATTTTCCCGGTGGCGCATGGGCGCCGCCATTTTGGCCGGGATCGCCGGGGCTGACGTCCCATTGCCACGACAGCCGGGAGCCTTGTACAGGCTCCCAGGCTTGTCTGCAAATCCTCTCTTTTGCAGGCTGGTCTATGCAGCCTGCAAAAGAAAGGATGCTTTTTTGCAATGCATTAGCATTGTAATGCATTGCATTAGTGATCAGACCCCCTGGGGTTAACACCCCTAGGAGGTCTAATAAATGCCAAAAAAAAAAAAAAAAAAAAAGTTAAAAAAAAAATAAAAAAATATAAAAAGAATTAAAAGTTCAAATCACCCCCCTTTCCCTAGAACAAATATAAAAGTAGTTAAAAACTGTGAAACACATACATGTTAGGTATCCCCGTGTCCGAAATCACCCGCTCTACAAATCTATAAATATATTTTTCCTGTTCGGTAAACGCCGTAGTGGGAAAAATAGTTGAAAGTGCCAAACCGCCGTTTTTTCACTGTTTTGATTCTGATAAAAATTTGAATAAAAATTGATCAAAGCAATCGCATTTCCTGAAAATGGTAGAACTAAAAAGTACACCCGGCCCCGCAAAAAAAGACGCGCTATGCATCCCCGTACACGCACGTATAAAAAAGTTACGGCCGTTGGAATATGGCGAGTTTTAGAAAAAAAATTTTTAACACAGTTTTTGAATTTTTTTTTAGGGGTCAAAATGTCAATAAAACCATATAAATTTGGTATCCCTGGAACCGTACCGAAACACAGAATATAGAAGACATGTCATTTTGGCTGCACAGTGAACGCCGTAAAACCAAAGCCCGTAAGAAAGTTGCAGAAATGCATTTTTTTTTAAAATCCACCCCATTCTGAATTTTTTTCCTGCTTCCCAGTACATTATATAGAATAATTAATGGTGGCATCATGAAGAAAAATTTGTCCCGCAAAAATTAAGACCTCATATGGCCCTGGGAGTGGAGAAATAAAAAAGTTACGGAGTTTAGAAGGAGGGGAGTCAAAAACAAAAAACGAAAATCAAAAAATGCCATCGGCGGGAAGGGGTTAATGAGAATAAAGAAGTTTTTGAAAGCAGTGACCAACAAATATTGAGTGAGGGTTTTGCGTATTCCTCCACATCATGTAACTTACCATGCTGTCCTTCTGTACTGTCAACCATGTCTCCTTTATCCTCACCGAGATGCCATTCTCCAGTAGTCATGTGCCACCATTAATTTGAGGTAGAAGTGGAAGACATGAGTGTTGGCGGAGGTAGTAATGGCAAGGAGGGTGCTACTGATGGTAGTGGCACTAGGGGGAAATCTGTTAGGAATTGTCCCATTGCCATGATGAGTCACAAAAATAAGTGGGGAAGATGATGACATAACTGAATCTGATAATGAGATGATTACAGATAAGACCGGGCACCTGAGTCAGGGTAACATCAGAAATAGAGGGTGGGGACTGCTGCAATAGTATGAACTTGACCAATGCACAAATTGATGTTAAGGTACAAGATTTGCAACAATAAGCCATTGGTATACAGGATCACGTGTAGGAGCGAGGTCTCTCCACACTCATATGAAATGGCTTCAACAGCATTTTTTACAAAATGGAAGTGGGAGAGGAACCAAGTGATCCCTACCATTCCATTCATTCTTCAGCCGATCTACACGTCTTTGTCATCTAGAACATGGTCATCAGCATTATCATCTCATCTGCTTATCTTCTTCCTCCTCGTCCATACCAATATCAGACATCATCCATAAAGCAATCTGTGTCCAGTCATCCAACTGGTGTGCAACTTTACCCCCCACCTGACCAAGTGAACGGCGGTGCGGCACATACTGGAGCGTCACTGAACAGCAGTATATGGTGAACGATTCCTGCGTGCAGCAAAGCACAAGATACAATGGAGGATACACAGTAACGGAGAGGTGGTTGTGTCGTTAGTCATAATAATCACATTTACTTTAACTGAAATACTTTAGAGAACTAGAAAATGGAGAGATAAGTCTCCTAGGAACCTATCTATAAAACATAGTGTAGAATACTCTTAGGACTCCTAGGAACCTATCTATAAAACATAGTGTAGAATACTCTTAGGGCTCCTAGGAACCTATCTATAAACTATAGTGTAGAATACTCTTAGGGCTCCTAGGAACCTATCTATAAAACATAGTGTATAACACTGTCAGGGCTCCTAGGAACCTATCTATAAAACATAGTGTAGAATACTCTTAGGGCTCCTAGGAACCTATCTATAAAACATAGTGTAGAATACTCTTAGCACTGCTAGGAACCTATCTATAAAACATAGTGTAGAATACTGTCAGGGCTCCTAGGAACCTATCTATAAAACATAGTGTAGAATACTGTCAGGGCTCCTAGGAACCTATCTATAAAACATAGTGTAGAATACTCTTAGCACTGCTAGGAACCTATCTATAATACATAGTGTAGAATACTGTCAGGACTCCTAGGAACCCATCTATAAAACATAGTGTAGAATACTCTTAGAGCTCCTAGGAACCTATCTATAAAACATAGTGTATATACTCTTAGGGCTCCTAGGAACCCATGTTTTATAGATATTTTCCTAGGAGCCCTAAGAGTATTTTACACTATATTTTAAGTCAATTTAAGATGTGATTTGTACCAATTTTTTTTCGACCAAAATGAATGTGGGACCAAAGCCAAACATGAAACAAATCTTGTGAGGTTTCCCATGTCTAGTTCTCACCTCCCACAGATTTTATGACCAGGATATAAGCTGTAATTATGCAGCAGTCAGGATCACTCAGCCCCCAAGCAGTTATCTGCATTATTATTAGTGGATCTACAATAGAGAAAGTAGGGCAATATTCCAAATTAGAGGTGTCCCCCCGCCCATAGACAGTGGATACATTACTGATGCTAGGTTCACAGTAGCATGGGCCTTTCCATTATTCTGTCCGAGACTTCTCCACTCTTGCGGGACTTTGGCAGGTCGTCCCCCGCAGATGTTCCTACTGTTTGTTGACTCCAGAAGGTCACACTTTTTTCAGGAGCATTTCGGATGTTTCAGGAGCGTCATCAAATAAGTCATATCCAAATAGGGATAATAGCAACAGCTCTAAAAGCGAGACCAACAGGTTTGACATGGATTTTTGCAACCGTCGCAGAGGAACTGGTTTTCTGGGTGATAAGACCAGTTGATAGTATCTGGGACATGTAAATATAGCCCCTATTGTTGTACACTGCGCCGTAGTGAACTCTGTGAATAAAATGCGACAACTACAGTAAAGACTGACACCCAGGCAATCCTAGAATGCTAAGTAATTTGTCCTTCGGGCATTGAGGTAGGTGAATCAATATCGCTTATTGACGTCACAATCCTAGAGCAAAACAAACAGACGTCATACGAGAAGAGGACAACGCGAGGAGCAGCACTGACAGGTGCACATTACAGTAGTTTGCTAATGACCTCGGCAGCCATTATGGCATCATGTGACCGGCGGACGCCCCCCATTAGCACACAATTTAATGATTACAGTAATGAGACATTTCCGGGCTGCGGTTGCAGCAGTGGATGTGATTAGAGCAGATGTTCTCCGCTAATGACTGTTTTCCTGGCATATAAATGGGCAGAGTCTCCGCGAATAATTACATTGGTCAGAGACGACGATTAACCCTCTCCTGCACAATCCACAGCAGTATGTGGCGGATATAGGGCCCATATGCAGAATAGGTCTCCTGGCTTCCAGACTATTCGTAGTCTTTACATAAGGATTTGTTCTGCAGCTGACCCCAGGGCTAGGTCACCGCAGTCGCTTTAGTCGCGTGACCAAAAATATAATGACGGTCACAGGGTGACTGCTGCGTTGCAATGCAACCCCACTATCCATCAAATGACATGTCGACGTGTGCCATAAATATCACCGCAAACTATAAACTGCTTATGGGTTGTGTAGTTTACAACTGTGGCCACTGTGTGGCAGCATTCTATTGCGCAATGTTTGGTACAAAGGTCGGTCACCTGAAGCTCGGGAGCGGGCGTGCAGTGGTGTAAGGGCACATCATAGTAGTGCCCTCCATAGGGACTTAGAATGGTGCAAAGAAACCAAGATTCTACATAGTTTTTGCACCATTTTACACTTGCCCTATTTTATGTTTGATAACCCTATAAGTGTAATGTTACGCCCCTCCATAAATCATATAGAGCCCCTATATAAATTCACACCCAAGACCTGACTCCATAAACACCCCAGAAACGTATATAGCGACTTACACTCTGCCTTATAGCCTTTGCCCTCTGGCTTCAGGACAAAAATCAGGAGACCATAAGCAGCAGGTTCTACAGTAACAGGTCCTGCACCTATATAATCATGTGACCATAAGCAGCAGGTTCTACAATAACCGGTCCTGCACCTATATAATCACATGGCCATATGCAGCAGGTTCTACAGTAATAGGTCCTGCACCTATATAATCACGTGACCATAAGCAGCAGGTTCTACAATAACAGGTCCTGCACCTATATAATCACGTGACCATATGCAGCAGGTTCTACAGTAACAGGTCCTGCACCTATATAATCACATGACCATAAGCAGCAGGTTCTACAATAACCGGTCCTGCACCTATATAATCACGTGACCATATGCAGCAGGTTCTACAATAACAGGTCCTGCACCTATATAATCACGTGACCATATACAGCAGGTTCTACAGTAACAGGTCCTGCACCTATATAATCACGTGACCATATACAGCAGGTTCTACAATAACAGGTCCTGCACCTATATAATCACGTGACCATAAGCAGCAGGTTCTACAGTAACAGGTCCTGCACCTATATAATCACGTGGCCATATACAGCAGGTTCTACAATAACAGGTCCTGCACCTATATAATCACGTGACCATAAGCAGCAGGTTCTACAGTAACAGGTCCTGCACCTATATAATCACGTGACCATATACAGCAGGTTCTACAATAACAGGTCCTGCACCTATATAATCACGTGACCATATGCAGCAGGTTCTACAGTAACAGGTCCTGCACCTATATAATCACGTGACCATAAGCAGCAGGTTCTACAATAACAGGTCCTGCACCTATATAATCACATGGCCATATACAGCAGGTTCTACAATAACCGGTCCTGCACCTATATAATCACGTGACCATATGCAGCAGGTTCTACAGTAACAGGTCCTGCACCTATATAATCACGTGACCATATACAGCAGGTTCTACAATAACAGGTCCTGCACCTATATAATCACGTGACCATAAGCAGCAGGTTCTACAGTAACAGGTCCTGCACCTATATAATCACGTGACCATAAGCAGCAGGTTCTACAATAACCGGTCCTGCACCTATATAATCACGTGACCATATACAGCAGGTTCTACAATAACAGGTCCTGCACCTATATAATCACATGACCATATGCAGCAGGTTCTACAGTAACAGGTCCTGCACCTATATAATCACATGAGAATATGCAGCAGGTTCTACAATAACCGGTCCTGCACCTATATAATCACGTGACCATAAGCAGCAGGTTCTACAATAACCGGTCCTGCACCTATATAATCACGTGACCATATGCAGCAGGTTCTACAATAACAGGTCCTGCACCTATATAATCACATGACCACATGCAGCAGGTTCTACAATAACAGGTCCTGCACCTATATAATCACATGAGAATATGCAGCAGGTTCTACAGTAACAGGTCCTGCACCTATATAATCACATGACCATATACAGCAGGTTCTACAATAACCGGTCCTGCACCTATATAATCACGTGACCATATGCAGTAGGTTCTACAGTAACAGGTCCTGCACCTATATAATCACATGACCATATGCAGCAGGTTCTACAGTAACAGGTCCTGCACCTATATAATCACGTGACCATAAGCAGCAGGTTCTACAATAACCGGTCCTGCACCTATATAATCACGTGACCATATGCAGCAGGTTCTACAGTAACAGGTCCTGCACCTATATAATCACATGGCCATATACAGCAGGTTCTACAATAACCGGTCCTGCACCTATATAATCACGTGACCATATACAGCAGGTTCTACAGTAACAGGTCCTGCACCTATATAATCACATGGCCATATACAGCAGGTTCTACAATAACCGGTCCTGCACCTATATAATCACGTGACCATATGCAGCACGTCCTACGTATACTTTAATCCAGCGGTGCGAAACTGCAGGCAGTTTATCCGAATTCTGCAATAGTGACGAGAGTCCTGCTGTGTGACAGGCTGCACAGAACAAGGCCCCAGCTGTAAGTATATATATATATATCTTTATATATCTATTTATTTCAGAAAGGATTCAGAATATCTTCACATTTCAAAAAAACCCCAAAAATAACCTAAAGTTCATTCATGTGATTCTCAGACTCAGTCGCATAGATCCTAAAATAAAAAAAAAACAACCCCCCCTCCCCCCCAATATTTCACATATATCTACACATCCCCCAAAATATCTTGGCATATAAGGCACTTTGGATTGAAGTTAATACTGGTTATTGTTCCTTTGCATTCAAGTGTCTTCGCGTTCCTACGAGGTCCAAGAAAATATAAAAAGTTTCAGATTTTTTTTTTCTTTTTCATTCAACTCCCCCCATTCGTCCCCTCCCCCCCACCCCAAACAAAAAAAACTTTAGAAACTCCAAGTCTGACCGCGTCAGTCCACTCAAAGATCCGATAAGATTCCCGACCGAAGCGGAAAAAAAAAAAAAAAAAAAAGAAAATTCCAAAAATTGCACTTCTAGAAATGAGCCAAAGGGATGGACAGACCTCAGCACCGGAGGAGGAGGGGGGAAGCGCTCCGTAGCTATCTGCACAGCACGACAGCCATGGCCTCTGGCGGCTTACAGGGATCGGGTGGGTGGTGTGAGTGCGCTGACCTCTAGGGGCCAGGAGGTGTGGTTGCGGCTGCCGCGGGATCCAATCTTTGGTTTTGCAGGACTTGCTTACAGTATAGTAGAAAGATAGAGAAAATAGATTGATCTATTGCAATGTCTGGTCGGGTGTCAGGCCTCGCCCCCGTGGTTCCGATTGAGGGGGCTCTGCCTGGAGGATAGGGCACAGATGGTTGATGGGGAGCGGGGCGGTCTCACGTGTGTGGCCGCAGGCCTTTGTCTGTGCCGATGTCTACGGTGATGTTGGTGTAGAGAGGGAGCAGCTCCTTGGACATGAGTTTATACTGCAGCGAGTTCATTCCGTCTTGTTTCCAAGTCCGTCTCGTCTTGGCTAAGAGATTGAACCTGAAACGAGAAGGTGGTCAGAAGATTTGTTACAATGTGTCAGACCTCCGCCGTGCACCTGTGCTAGAGGGACATGGTCAAGGCTCATAACTGCTTAACATTTGTCTTGATCTAGTTCTGCAAACACAGCTGAAGATTTGTTACCATGTATCAGTGCAGCTAAATGCAAATCAGTGTGGAGTCCTGAGTGTTCATAGGAATGCCAACTGTAACAAAACCTCAGCTGTGAGAACTGGGAACCACCAACCTGCCAAATAGGAAGTCATGTGACTGGTTACCGCAGGACTTGGTGCAGGTGATTGGTGATCCCGGGGGGGGGGGTCAGGTGTCAGGTTAATGCCCTATATTGTTCCGTGGGGCGGGGGAGGGAGCGGCCGGAGCCCTGATCTCGGTAATAACGGTATAATCTCCGAGTGGTAAATCCTTTAATGCGACATTTTTCACATACTGGACAGAACAAAACAAAGAGATCAGCGGGAGGAATGCGAGGTGAAATCTACAGGGCGGGCCAAAGCACTTTGCAACCCATAAAGGGAACAGGGCGAGCAATCCTCAATGTGCGCCCCTCACTTCATGTATCGGGGTAGAAACAAGGGCGGTATGTATAGGAGGTGACAGGCCCAGAACAACTGCTGGGGACATCAACAACTCTGCGCACATTGTGGTAGCAAAAACAGCTGTTCTGTCAGCAGACCTCACACCATCCCTACAGCTCCAGACAGCAGACACCACAACCTCCCTACAGCTCACCTATCAGAAGACCCCACACCATCCCTACAGCTCCAGACAGCAGACACCACAACCTCCCTACAGCTCACCTATCAGAAGACCCCACAACCTCACACAGCTACCGTCAGCAGACCTCACACCATACCTACAGCTCCAGTCATCAGACACCACAACCTCCCTACAGTTCCCCTGTCAGAAGACCCCACACCATCCCTACAGCTCCAGTCAGCAGACACCACAACTTCCCTACAGCTCACCTATCAGAAGACCACACAACCTCACACAGTTCCCCTGTCAGAAGACCCCACACCATACCTACAGCTCCAGTCAGCAGACTCCACAACCTCCCTACAGTTCCCCTGTCAGAAGACCCCACAAACTCACACAGCTACCCTGTCAGCAGACCTCACACCATTCCTACAGCTCCAGTCAGCAGACACCACAACCTCCCTACAGCTCCCCTATCAACCTCACACAGCTACCCTGTCAGAAGACCCCACACCATACCTACAGCTCCAGTCAGCAGACTCCAGGAGTAGTATTATAGTAGTTATATTCTTGTACATAGGAGTAGTATTATAGTAGTTATATTCTTGTACATAGGAGCAGTATTATAGTAGTTATATTCTTGTACATAGGAGTAGTATTATAGTAGTTATATTCTTGTACATAGGAGGTAGTATTATAGTAGTTATATTCTTGTACATAGGAGTAGTATTATAGTAGTTATATTCTTGTACATAGGAGTAGTATTATAGTAGTTATATTCTTGTACATAGGAGTAGTATTATAGTAGTTATATTCTTGTACATAGGAGGTAGTATTATAGTAGTTATATTCTTGCAGATAGGGGGAAGTATTATAGTAGTTATATTCTTGTACATAGGAGTAGTATTATAGTAGTTATATTCTTGTACATAGGAGTAGTATTATAGTAGTTATATTCTTGTACATAGGAGGTAGTATTATAGTAGTTATATTCTTGTACATAGGAGTAGTATTATAGTAGTTATATTCTTGTACATAGGAGTAGTATTATAGTAGTTATATTCTTGCACATAGGAGTAGTATTATAGTAGTTATATTCTTGTACATAGGAGGTAGTATTATAGTAGTTATATTCTTGTACATAGGAGCAGTATTATAGTAGTTATATTCTTGTACATAGGAGCAGTATTATAGTAGTTATATTCTTGTACATAGGAGTAGTATTATAGTAGTTATATTCTTGTACATAGGAGTAGTATTATAGTAGTTATATTCTTGTACATAGGAGTAGTATTATAGTAGTTATATTCTTGTACATAGGAGGTAGTAATATAGTAGTTATATTCTTGTACATAGGAGTAGTATTATAGTAGTTATATTCTTGTACATAGGAGGTAGTATTATAGTAGTTATATTCTTGTACATAGGAGTAGTATTATAGTAGTTATATTCTTGTACATAGGAGTAGTATTATAGTAGTTATATTCTTGTACATAGGAGTAGTATTATAGTAGTTATATTCTTGTACATAGGGGAAGTATTATAGTAGTTATATTCTTGTACATAGGAGTAGTATTATAGTAGTTATATTCTTGTACATAGGAGTAGTATTATAGTAGTTATATTCTTGTACATAGGAGGTAGTATTATAGTAGTTATATTCTTGTACATAGGAGCAGTATTATAGTAGTTATATTCTTGTACATAGGAGTAGTATTATAGTAGTTATATTCTTGTACATAGGAGTAGTATTATAGTAGTTATATTCTTGCACATAGGAGTAGTATTATAGTAGTTATATTCTTGTACATAGGAGGTAGTATTATAGTAGTTATATTCTTGTACATAGGAGCAGTATTATAGTAGTTATATTCTTGTACATAGGAGCAGTATTATAGTAGTTATATTCTTGTACATAGGAGTAGTATTATAGTAGTTATATTCTTGTACATAGGAGTAGTATTATAGTAGTTATATTCTTGTACATAGGAGTAGTATTATAGTAGTTATATTCTTGTACATAGGAGGTAGTAATATAGTAGTTATATTCTTGTACATAGGAGTAGTATTATAGTAGTTATATTCTTGTACATAGGAGGTAGTATTATAGTAGTTATATTCTTGTACATAGGAGTAGTATTATAGTAGTTATATTCTTGTACATAGGAGTAGTATTATAGTAGTTATATTCTTGTACATAGGAGTAGTATTATAGTAGTTATATTCTTGCACATAGGGGGAAGTATTATAGTAGTTATATTCTTGTACATAGGAGTAGTATTATAGTAGTTATATTCTTGTACATAGGAGTAGTATTATAGTAGTTATATTCTTGTACATAGGAGGTAGTATTATAGTAGTTATATTCTTGCAGATAGGGGGAAGTATTATAGTAGTTATATTCTTGTACATAGGAGTAGTATTATAGTAGTTATATTCTTGTACATAGGAGTAGTATTATAGTAGTTATATTCTTGTACATAGGAGGTAGTATTATAGTAGTTATATTCTTGTACATAGGAGCAGTATTATAGTAGTTATATTCTTGTACATAGGAGTAGTATTATAGTAGTTATATTCTTGTACATAGGAGTAGTATTATAGTAGTTATATTCTTGCACATAGGAGTAGTATTATAGTAGTTATATTCTTGTACATAGGAGGTAGTATTATAGTAGTTATATTCTTGTACATAGGAGCAGTATTATAGTAGTTATATTCTTGTACATAGGAGCAGTATTATAGTAGTTATATTCTTGTACATAGGAGTAGTATTATAGTAGTTATATTCTTGTACATAGGAGTAGTATTATAGTAGTTATATTCTTGTACATAGGAGTAGTATTATAGTAGTTATATTCTTGTACATAGGAGGTAGTAATATAGTAGTTATATTCTTGTACATAGGAGTAGTATTATAGTAGTTATATTCTTGTACATAGGAGGTAGTATTATAGTAGTTATATTCTTGTACATAGGAGTAGTATTATAGTAGTTATATTCTTGTACATAGGAGTAGTATTATAGTAGTTATATTCTTGTACATAGGAGTAGTATTATAGTAGTTATATTCTTGCACATAGGGGGAAGTATTATAGTAGTTATATTCTTGTACATAGGAGTAGTATTATAGTAGTTATATTCTTGTACATAGGAGTAGTATTATAGTAGTTATATTCTTGTACATAGGAGGTAGTATTATAGTAGTTATATTCTTGCAGATAGGGGGAAGTATTATAGTAGTTATATTCTTGTACATAGGAGCAGTATTATAGTAGTTATATTCTTGTACATAGGAGCAGTATTATAGTAGTTATATTCTTGTACATAGGAGTAGTATTATAGTAGTTATATTCTTGCACATAGGAGTAGTATTATAGTAGTTATATTCTTGTACATAGGAGGTAGTATTATAGTAGTTATATTCTTGTACATAGGAGTAGTATTATAGTAGTTATATTCTTGTACATAGTAGCAGTATTATAGTAGTTATATTCTTGTACATAGGAGGTAGTAATATAGTAGTTATATTCTTGTACATAGAAGCAGTATTATAGTAGTTATATTCTTATAGATAGGGGCAGTATTATATAAAATCTACTTTCCCTTTAACACTGCCCCTTATAGCTCAGTTATGACAACATATGGTAATGATCATATAATCTGGTTTCCGTGGACTTTCCCACTGCACATTATTATTTCTGCATGTCGCCCTTACTGACATAGGAGTTTACTCCTGTCACGGTACGATACAGCTCAGGACAGACAGGTAACAATGAGTAGGATTTGTCATTACCTAAACAATCAGAGCGGCAGACAAGGTATGCGATTTATTTTTAGCACAGCCCTCATTGTTTAGATAAGGTACAGGTTTGGGACTCGGGTTACAGCTGCGCTTCAGGGTGGACGGCAAGGATGAGTAGAAGGAAATGTATTGTGTGACTTGTGAGACAGCGACACCAATCTGGACACATGAACAACTTTCCAGCTTGTAAGGACCGTTCTGGGTTTATAAAGGGGGTGGGACTGATAAGGGTGTGTAAGAAAGCGTCCTGTGGGGGGTTATCGCTAGCCCCCCTGATATTACTTCAGGGGATTCAATGTAAGACTAGATGCTCCACTCTCAGTATGTGTACTCACCATAGGTGACTCACAAGATTCCTGTACGGTTTGTGATGTCGAAAACCTGTGTGCGATACGTCTCACAGCTGAGGATTTGTTACAACTTTCCCCAGCCCTGACAATCCCCTGAGCTAAGCAGACAGACCGGCTCAACTAGAGATGAGCCAAACGGTTTGCTGCGAGAGGTTAGGACGTATCAGAAATTTGTAAGGGTTCGCCATCTACGAACTGTTATTATAATTTAGGGTCTCGACAGGCCCAGACGGGTCATGAGCTTTCACAAAACAAACCTCGCAAGCTTGGCCCATCTCTATGTACAGCCAAGTCACAGCCTGTCAGTAAATAGAGCACTGGAGACCCCTTTACTGGGACAGTCCTGAGCAGCGAGACCCCCACACCCTGGTCATTGGTCCTGGTCTTACCTTTTAGGATTTTGCTCGTTGCCTTTGTCGTGTCCGTGTTTTATCATCTTATACTTCCCGTGTCGTACGGACGGCCGAGATATTAGCTGCCCGCTGAGCGCCACCCTGACATGGAGGAGAAACACAGCGTTACAAGTCCTATACGTTCCTACCCATCAAAACGGCATTCGATTTCTGTAAACCTAAGCGATATAATCACAGAAACCAGACGGCGCCCCCTGCAGTGACTGTAGATATTAGTCATACAATTACGCAGAGCGCCTGACACGTTTCAGGACCGGGATTTCCTGCTCGGTGACTCTGGCCCTATTGATGTACGACTAAACAATACGAGATGAAGACCTATCACCTAATCCGCTGTGACCACAATTTCGCAAGTGAACCCCAGCCAAGATAAACCACTACCCACACAGCCGTCCCCATGTACCTGACTGCGATGTCGTCGTCCTCGCCGCCCCACCCCCAGTAGTTATTAGGAAATCCATTCATCTTCATGTATTGTTCGGGGGTGAGGGCGGAGACCCCTCCGAAGTACGACTTGTAAGGCAACCTGTGAAGGGGAACACACTGGGTTAGCTTAGCAATATGGGCAAGTTAAGGTCTGGATTGTCACACAGCTTTCCCAGACTCCTGAACGCCAAAACAAACCTTTACCTCTAGCCATTTGGCGATGCTTTACATCGTGTCTCCTTGGCATGTAACCCAGCTTTTCCAGATGCCTGAAATGTAAGCCAGCCTGACTATGCAGCCATGGATGATCTGTTAAAGTGTGGGTTGTTTTCCATTCAGGAACAAGGGAAAGATGGGTGTTTAGCACTCCAGGTGCTAATGCTGGTTTTATACTTCTATCTTAGATGGA
Source organism: Leptodactylus fuscus (assembly GCF_031893055.1). Classification (NCBI taxonomy): domain Eukaryota; kingdom Metazoa; phylum Chordata; class Amphibia; order Anura; family Leptodactylidae; genus Leptodactylus; species Leptodactylus fuscus. The sequence continues at coordinate 169,127,042 of NC_134270.1, read as the reverse complement.
TTGGTATTTGGGAAAGCTGGGTGACAACCAATAGGCCCGCCATTACAGTGCCAGGCCAAAATTTGCAAGAGATGAAGATCATATGCGGCCTTAGTAAAAGCTGGGCAAGTGTTGTGTGTGGGAAACGCAACTGCATACTTGGCCCTAACAAATCCCATGGAGTATACATGCTACCTGTCAAGACGCAACGGCGTCTCTCCACGCTGGATTGAATGAGAATACATAGACAACCCCTTTAAGAAGGTCTGCTCACTCCTGATACAATTCTGAGCATCCTTTAAGCCTGCATTGTGCTGTTCCTCTGTTATTCCTCCTGGAAATGTATGACTACATTTATAAACGGCGCTTGCCATGTTCCGTAGGTAAAAGTGAGTGACACACTCCTAACCAGCTGACAAATTTGAACAAACTTCCAGGAGGAACAACAGAGTAACGCCACAGAGTTGTAACAGAAGATACTTCAGAATGGCCAATTAATGTGGAATATAAGGATTTACTACACCAGATATGTCACGAGAGGTGATATGAACTTGGCATACCCCTTTAAGACCCATCTGGGCAGGCAATGGAGCCGTACGGACCCCAGTGACTACAATACCCAATGCAGAGGTGAATGTAACCTTAGTTTCATCGTTCTTAAAGGGATTCTACCGTTAAACTACTTTTTTTTTCTAATTACCACGTCGGAATAGCCTTAAGAAAGGCTATTCGTCTCCTACCTTTAGACGTGGTCTCCGCCGCGCCGTCCCGTAGAAATACTGGTTTTAACCGGTATGCAAATGAGCTCTCCGCAGCAATGAGGGCGGGCCCCAGCGCTGAAAGGCCGACGAGCGCATCCCCATTGCTGCCCGAGAGCTCTTTCCTGCGCCTCCTCCTTGTTCTGCAGCAACTCCGCCTCTTCTGGCTTCTCTTGCTCTTGTAGTTCTATACAGGAGCATAGAGAGGCCACCCCAAAATGGCCGGCTCCTGTATTGAACTGCAAGAGCGGCTACCCAAAAATGGCCACCGGCTGGCTCCTGTATTGAACTGCAAGAGCGACTACCCAAAAATAGCCTCCTTCTTCTGAAGCAACTCCGCCTCTTCTGGCTTCTCTTGCTCTAGTAGTTCTATAGAGGAGCATAGAGAGGCCACCCCAAAATGGCCACCAGCTCCTGTATTGAACTGCAAGAGCGGCTACCCAAAAATAGCCGGCGGCCATTTTTGGGTAGCCGCTCTTGCAGTTCAATACAGGAGCCGGCCGCCGGCCATTTTGGGGTGGCCTCTCTGCTCCTGTATAGAACTACAAGAGCAAGAGAAGCCAGAAGAGGCGGAGTTGCTGCAGAAGAAGGAGGCGGCGCAGGAAAGTGCTCTCGGGCAGCAATGGGGATGAGCTCATTGGCCTTTCAGCGCTGGGGCCCGCCTTCATTGCTGCAGAGAGCTCATTTGCATACAATTTAAAACCGGTATTTCTACGGAACGGCGCGGCGGAGACCACGTCTAAAGGTAGGACACGAATAGCCTTTCTTAAGGCTATTCCGACGTAGTAATTAGAAAAAAAAAAAGTAGTTTAATGGTAGAATCCCTTTAAAGGGATTTCCCAGTCCTGTGTAAATAAAGCAGAATAATATCACGGAAAGTTCCGTCTAGTCCTAACAGCCTTTACTTTTTCTCCATTTGCATTCTTTCACAGTTTACAATGGTGTCACATGATCTGTTCATGGACAGATGGATGACAGAGAGGAATTCCTGAGTACAAGTCGTACTATTTAAAGGGTGTCTCTCATCACCTCCGTCTTTTTACATCCTTCAATAGACGCTTCTCTGCCGATTCCAGCCCAGTTGGAATTTTTTCTGTAGTCTTCACCGTTCCCGAGCAAACACGTCTGTTACTTTTAGCACAGTCGTGCTCTCTGCTGTCGGGTGGGCGGTGCCTGACACTCTGCTCCTGTCTAGGACCGCCCACTCGACAGCAGAGGGCATTACTGTGCTGAAAGTAATAAAAGCGATTGCCGGGGAATGGTGGGGACTACAGAAAAAATTCCAACTGCGCTGGAATCAGTGGAGCGGCATCTATTAAAGGACACATTTGGTGGAGGTGGTGAAAAGTCTTCTTTAAAAGGGATCTCTCCCATTGGCTGCCCCCCTAAACCATTGCACATACTTGTATCCGAACTTGTCCATGGCGATGGACGCGTGCTTTGGGAACCTGTCGCAGATGTACAAGTTGCGATCGTCCTCGGGAATGAGATCTACGTCGTGGAAGAACATGCAGTCCCAATCCTCGTCCTTCATCGCTTCCTTAAAGCCGATGTTCAGCAGCTTTGCCCGATTGAAGGTGTAATTACCTGCCTGGAAACAGAAGAGGGCATGGGTCAAGAGAGGAGCCCCGACATCATGGGGCGGTGGCACGTACACTTCTAGACAGGTGATAAGCGGCTGCTACTCCGGCTCTTACCGCTTATCTCTAGTTTTTACAGGACAGCCACATCTGCCCATATGTTTATGAGCCCCGCTGAGATTTACGAGAGGCGAGGACGTATCTATTTATAGCAATACTATTAAACTATTTGGAGGACACGTAGAGTGTAAAATAATCCTGCGCGAGTACACCGCAGCATCGCCGACGGCCACACGGGAGCGGAACATCTGACAGTGCAGAGACGGGAAGTCTGCCGGCTATCGGAGACACCGGGGTATCAGGTGTCTATGGTTAACTTGGGTTACACAGTGTGTACGTCTTAGAAGGCTGTTGTCTGAACACTTATCTATCCCTCGGCTATTCCTGTTGGCCGCTCATAGACATGTCTACCTTACTTGGCTGAGGGTGCAAGTTTCCCCCTCCTACAATAGAGGATGGAGGGAAGAAGGGTCGAGCTGCTGGATTTCATCTTCTTCTCAAGGGAGATAAGCTTCTTCCAGAGTGGTCTGGCAGTGGACTACGACTCTTTCCCTGCTCATAACACATGCATGCTCGGCCAGGCTCTTGGAATGACCATGTATGGCAGGGACCAAACATGAGATAGCTCCTTTCCATTACAGATTCCACCTCCTATACATAAGCTATGTAGTCATGTAGCCATCTCTACAGGTCGTCCTACACACATGCATTCTGGGCTCCGCCGAGCATGCATGTGTACCGAATGGAAAAAATGGAAGTAACCTGACATCTCTGGAGGAGAGATTCCCCAGCTCAGGACCATTCCCTTTCTTAAAGGGGTATCCTAGGACTATGATATTGAACACCACTTCTCACGTCCATTGGCCACATGACCATGCTGTAGCTCAGCCTCATTGGAATGAATTGGGTCAAGTTGCAATACTAAGCACAGCCACTGTGTACTGTACGGCGCTGTGCTTGGTAAGAAGTGACGAGGGTCAATATTGCAGTCCTGGAATACCCCTGTAACCAACAAGGAGGGTCAGATATCAATGCCTGGTGTTATCATATGGGGGGAGGGCGTCCAGATCTGTACCTGATGGATGATGTAGATGCCGTAGTTGAGCTGCTGCCTCTGCAGGAAGGGGTGCAGGTAATACAAGAGATACTTAAGGTGCTGCTCCCGGTTGCGGTGAGGGATGATGATGGCCGTCTTATGGTTAGACTCGCAGTCAGGGGGCTTGTATCGGCCTCCTTTGGTCACATATGGGTTCTTGTGGACCACGTCTTCAAGTGTCAAGACCTCTGGCAACTGGACTCGGATAGGTCCTCCTGGAAACAAGAAGAGGCAGCCTGGTCAGTACTGTAGATTGCGATTATTAACTTGAAAGGTGCATGGTTCTCCACTCCCTTCCAAAGCAGCATTCAAAATTCCACATCAAGATGGGACCTATCATTGTAGAAGCGGTGTATGATCTGATAAGGGTGGTCTTGTGAGCCTCTCCTACATTACTAATACTCCAGTCACATCCAGAGCTGCAGTCACAATTGCTGCATGCACGCTGCTGTTCCGCGTCTCCCGCACCGGTCTCTACTCCAGGACATGCCAAGTACCCGTGGTCTCTGACTGGGCGAGAACTACGACCCCTAGCCGTCAGCAAGGGGTGAATGAGAATGTAAAGCCAGAGTCAATCCTCGCTGCTGCTGTGGAAGGCACTGGAGTAGAAGACAGACCAGCATTGCCGTTCTATGACAATGTATATGAGGATTAGGACAATGCCGATCGCAGTCCTGTGGGTCGCTTTATTATAGCGCCCCCGCATATTAGGACAATTAGGCCGTTTTATGACCGCTGACATTATCGCAGCCATTACTTACACTCATCTCCTTGATGTGTTTTGGCTGCAGTCAGGGTTGTAGGAATTCAATATGAACAGGCGCCAACAGGTAATAAGGCAACCGGAGTGTTGGGTGGGGCTAATAGAGGTTAGGAAGAAGGGGGAGGGGAGGATTCACCTCTGACACACTTCTTCAGAAGTTCTCAGTGATCAGGAAGGAAAGGAAAAAGAAAACTTTACATAAGATGTGTCGATAAGGACTCCATTAATAAAACCTCACGGCGCTGACGGCCAGGAGAGAGAGAAGGAGACATCTTATTACAGGTGACAGGAGCCAATGTGCAACGCAAGGCCAACGTGCCGGCCAAAGAAGGTGCCATCTCTTATAGGACACCTCCACCTATAGAGAGTCTGAGATGAGGACGTTATAGCAGGACAGACCCCCCCCATCTGACAATCTGCTTACTATGGATACATAAATGAATGGAAAAGTCCAGTAACATGCCCCTAGCAACTGGACCACCCCAAAGGCAGATACCACTAAGGGCGGAGAAGAGGGGGCTTTATAGAGTTATACTGAGAACATTTTGCTGAAATTAACTGTAGGCTCCACTTTTATGAGCCAACGTATACATAAAGACAACCTGTATTATACTCCAGAGCTGCGCTCACTATTCTGCTGGTACAGTCACTGTGTACATACATTACATTACTTATCCTGTATTATACTCCAGAGCTGCGCTCACTATTCTGCTGGTGCAGTCACCGTGTACATACATTACATTACTTATCCTGTATTATACTCCAGAGCTGCGCTCACTATTCTGCTGGTACAGTCACTGTGTACATACATTACATTACTTATCCTGTATTATACTCCAGAGCTGCACTCACTATTCTGCAGGTACAGTCACTGTGTACATACATTACATTACTTATCCTGTATTATACTCCAGAGCTGCACTCACTATTCTGCAGGTACAGTCACTGTGTACATACATTACATTACTTATCCTGTATTATACTCCAGAGCTGCACTCACTATTCTGCAGGTACAGTCACTGTGTACATACATTACATTACTTATCCTGTATTATACTCCAGAGCTGCGCTCACTATTCTGCTGGTGCAGTCCCTGTGTACATACATTACATTACTTATCCTGTATTATACTCCAGAGCTGCGCTCACTATTCTGCTGGTGCAGTCCCTGTGTACATACATTACATTACTTATCCTGTATTATACTCCAGAGCTGCGCTCACTATTCTGCTGGTGCAGTCACTGTGTACATACATTACATTACTTATCCTGTATTATACTCCAGAGCTGCACTCACTATTCTGCTGGTACAGTCACTGTGTACATACATTACATTACTTATCCTGTACTGATCCTGAGTTACATCCTGTATTATACTCCAGAGCTGCACTCACTAATCTGCTGGTGCAGTCACTGTGTACATACATTACATTACTGGATCTGGGACTACCAATGAATTTAGTATAAACAAATGAAGTGCCCCCCAAAATGAAATGATTAAAACATCACTTTAAATAAATTCTGTTAAAATTGGGCAATATTGGGCCCCTAATGTATCAGTCACAATAAGGGTGTGGATACTATACACCTCTCCTAATGAGTGGCCGCCCTGCACTTAATTAGAAGGGAGTTCACAGTGACGCGTTGTTCCTGATCTGTGACTGTTTGGGGCGCACACTCGGATAATGATAGGTGTGCTTAATATCAACACATCACAGAGCCCACGTTTTATTATCAATGCTTGGATCTATTGAGGTCAGATTTTAGTATAAGATGCGCCCCTCTATTACACTCCAGTAGCAGAGCGATAATTCATTCACACTTACAACGTGTGGGCGTCTCAGGGGTGTCAGCACATTACATATCTCACATTCCCTATCTGCATTGGGATCAGTAGAATCGCGTCTCCGCTGCCCGCCCGCTCGGCGATGGCAGAGAAAATGGCAGCACCCATGCACCACCGGGAAAATGGTGCCTTGGTCAACTTTGATATGCATGATATTAAGGATGCTGCCCTCTAGACACTACATGTATGAGAAGATAACCCGACCACAATAAGGACATCATGGCTGGTTATCAGGAGGACACTACATGTATGAGAGGATAACCTGACCACAATAAGGACATCATGGCTGGTTATCAGGAGGACACTACATGTATGAGAAGATAACCTGACCACAATAAGGACATCATGGCTGGTTATCAGGAGGACACTACATGTATGAGAAGATAACCCGACCACAATAAGGACATCATGGCTGATTATCAGGAGGACACTACATGTATGAGAAGATAACCTGACCACAATAAGGACATCATGGCTGGTTATCAGGAGGACACTACATGTATGAGAAGATTACCTGACCACAATAAGGACATCATGGCTGGTTATCAGGAGGACACTACATGTATGAGAAGATAACCTGACCACAATAAGGACATCATGGCTGGTTATCAGGAGGACACTACATGTATGAGAAGATAACCCGACCACAATAAGGACATCATGGCTAGTTATCAGGAGGGGGCACTACATGTATGAGAAGATAACCTTACCACAATAAGGACATCATGGCTGGTTATCAGGAGAGGACACTACATGTATGAGAAGATAACCCGACCACAATAAGGACATCATGGCTGGTTATCAGGAGGACACTACATGTATGAGAAGATAACCTGACCACAATAAGGACATCATGGCTGGTTATCAGGAGGGGGCACTACATGTATGAGAAGATAACGGGACCACAATAAGGACATCATGGCTGGTTATCAGGAGAGGACACTACATGTATGAGTAGATAACGGGACCACAATAAGGACATCATGGCTGGTTATCAGGAGAGGACACTACATGTATGAGAAGATAACGGGACCACAATAAGGACATCATGGCTGGTTGTCAGGAGAGGACACTACATGTATGAGAAGATAACCCGACCACAATAAGGACATCATGGCTGGTTATCAGGAGGACACTACATGTATGAGAAGATAACCTGACCACAATAAGGACATCATGGCTGGTTATCAGGAGGACACTACATGTATGAGAAGATAACCTGACCACAATAAGGACATCATGGCTGGTTATCAGGAGGACACTACATGTATGAGAAGATAACCTGACCACAATAAGGACATCATGGCTGGTTATCAGGAGGACACTACATGTATGAGAAGATAACCTGACCACAATAAGGACATCATGGCTGATTTTATGACCTTAGAACGGTCCTGCATTAATGGTCGTATCCACTGTCAAGAAATCAAGACAACAGACTGTGACCACAAGATATTTAGTGAAAATCTTTAAAACTCTGCAAAATTTTTAGATTTTTTATATTGGCAAACATTTTTAACTTTTAATTATCTACAAATTTTACAATGGTTATGTTCGTTGGAATATCCCTTTAATGTGCTGGTTCTCCATGGTCAGAGGTGAGGGGCGGAGGAAAGAGTCCTCGGTAACATTAGACTAACTGTAGGTTACAATGTCACCTCCACCTAAATACACAATGTACCAGACGTCACTCCCCGCACCTGGCAGTCCTGATTTCGGTTCCCCAGTGCTCGGTATTGGGGTTGGCACACGCTGGGAGTCAGGGCACTTGGCCAGGGCTCCATATGAGAACTCCAGACACTAAGGAACTTCTGCAAATATTTGATCTGACTTGCAGTGTCTGGATGGAACTTTATATAGTATTGACAATGTCTACGATGGTGAGGTCTTCTCTTTATCACCCATTATGTACGCAGTGCCAGTCCCTGGGTCAGCGAGCTCACAAGCTGATCTCCTGGAGCCAGCGCCGTGTGATCCTGGGGCAGAAGGATAAGCGGTGCCAGGAGCGGCCACCTACAGCCCTAGATTATTGATCCAGCAGGACTGGAGGCTTAAAGGGCCCCCAAGATGAGAACGTCCATAGACTGTCAATAGAGAATGCACAGAAAAGTTAGAAGTTAGAAATTCTGGATCTTTGTGATCACTTGGAGCTGCACAGCGCGCCTATCGTGGGGGTCCTCCAGCCTTACGTCACTTTGTAAGAAGTTACACAAATACTGAACATTCTGCAAACTTGAAGAGGAAACTCCTCCTTACAGCTGAGACTTGTCACAGTTGCTTTCTGATGGGCTCAGTTTCTGAAGCTACAGCAATGATGTCACCGACTAGCTCGGCCAATGATTAGCTGGAGTGGAGTGGTAACTGATGATGTCATCACTGGAGCACCAGAGACCGGAGCTGTGCAGCTGGAACAGCCGAGGGAAACAAAGAGTTAAGGAACCTTTTTTTTTTTTTTTTTTTTTAAGAGATTTTTTTTGTACCCAGTAAGGAAAATCCCTTTAAGCAACATTTAAAGTGGCATTTCCATAGCTAGGCTAAACCATTATTTGGGGTGTGGTTGTGCTGCATCATGTTTTCTGCGGAACTGCAGCCGCCTTCCCTGTTCTCTGTACAGACAGGTTGCCAAGATGCAACTCTACTCCCTTTTCAGGACTAGGTGGGGGTCCCAAAGGATGGACCTTCATTGATCAAAAAGTAATGGTATAGCCTAGGGATGAGACTATACTGTAGTTAGCAGGGATTGAGGTGGATCAGATCTTATCGGCATGAATCTGTGTGTGAGACTGGTGAGAAGGTAAATAAAGCAAAGGTCAGTCTGGAGAGGAAAACAAAGAAGAAAGGAAGAGAGCAAAGGAAAAGGAAAAATAGGAGAGGAGAGCAAAGGGAAAAAATGGAGAAGAGGAGCGCAAAGGAAAAAGAGAAAAAGGAGAGAAAAGGAAAAAAAAAAGGAAAAGAGAAGAGCAAAAGGGAAAAAAAAGGAGAAGAGGAGAGCAAAGGAAAAAAGAGAAAAAGAAGAGCAAAGGAAAAAAAAAGAGAAAAAAGAGCAAAGGAAAAAAAAGAGAAAAAGGAGAGCAAAAGAAAAAAAAAAGGAGAAGAGAAGAGCAAAAGGAAAAAAGGAGAAGAGGAGAGCAAAGGAAAAAAAAGAAGAAGAGAAGAGCAAAAGGTAAAAAAAGGAGAAGAGGAAAGCGAAGGAAAAAAGAAAAAGCAAAGGGGAAAAAAGGAGAAGATGAGAGCAAAGGAAAAAAGAGTAAAAGAAGAGCAAAGGAAAAAAAAAGGAGAAGAGAAGAGCAAAAGGAAAAAAGGAGAAGAGGAGAGCAAAGGAAAAAAGAGAAAAAGAAGAGCAAAGGAAAAAAAAAGAGAAAAAAGAGCAAAGGAAAAAAAAGAGAAAAAGGAGAGCAAAAGAAAAAAAAAAGGAGAAGAGAAGAGCAAAAGGAAAAAAGGAGAAGATGAGAGCAAAGGAAAAAAGAGTAAAAGAAGAGCAAAGGAAAAAAAAGGAGAAGAGCAAAAGGGAAAAAAAAAAAGGAGAAGAGGAGAGCGAAGGAAAAAAAAAAGAAAAGAAAAGCAAAGTGGAAAAAAGGAGAAGAGGAGAGCAAAAGGGAAAAAAAGGAGAAAAAGGAGAGCAAAAGAAAAAAAGAAGAGAAGAGCAAAAGGGGAAAGGAGAAAAAGGAAAAAAAAAAAAAAGGAGAAGAGCAAAGGATAAAAAAGAGAAGAGGAGAGCGAAGGAAAAAGGGAGAAGAGAAGAGCAAAAGAAAAAAAAAAGGAGAAGAGGAGAGTGAAGGAAAAAAGGAGAAAAAAGGAGAAGAGCAAAAGGGGTAAAAAAGGAGAGGAGGAGAGCAAAGGAAAGGAGAAAAGAAGAAAGGAAAAGAAAAACAATAGGAGAGAAAATGAGAGGAGAGGAAAGGAGGAGAGGAGATCATAAGGAAAGCGCTCAGCACCATGATCAGGAGGAAGTCCAGGTAGTCAGCCTTGATATTAGGGTGCCCTGACCATCATGTGCCCCCCAAACACCCACCCACACTTAAATACACAAATACTGCAAACAGAAAAAAAAAACCAAAAAACAAAAGGACAAACATAAGTCCCCGAGCCCGCCCAGCACAGGCACGACCTTTGGAAGCCCGCACAATGTGGAGGTATTTCACCTTGTAAAATAAACAGGACCGGCCCAATGACACTGACAATGAAACTGGAACAAGCGATGTTCCCGGTGAGCAAACATTGCAAAATAATCAGACTGTGCCTCATCAGGATCATCTCTGCGATGGACTACAGGTCCCAGCACCCTCTGGACCCTCCCCATGCACTTGACCAATGGGAACCAAAATGATTATGGTTTTTGGCCCTGTGTGTATTAAAGGGGCCATTCTCGTTCAGACCTTCTACTTCTCACAGCTGAAGCTTTGTTACAATCTTCTAAACTAAACCAGACCAAACTTATTATGCATGAACTTCACTGAAACATTGTAACAAGATATCTGGTGGGGAGAGGTTTGTGCTGCGGATGTGTTCATGCTACGTAACAAACCCTCAGCTGTGAGAAGTGTTAGGAGTGTCCAGCGCCAGTCATTGACATGAAGCACTCGCTCTAGGATTACAGTTCTGAGGACTCGATGCAGCTGTATGAGGACTGGAGCAGTTAGCTGAGGACAAGGTCAGGCCCGTCATGGGGGCGGTATCATGGGTTCAGGGTGCCCTATAAAGGAACTACCCCCTAGGTTGGCATCTCCTTAAAATCTGGTGAACGGCTGCCCCCGTATAAACAGGTGGTATTACTGGAAAGCTGCCAGCAAGAGCATGACTCTCCAGGAACACCACTGTACGAGGAGAGCGCCCCTTTACACCCAGATATGTAATACAATTGTTACAATGTAGCAGCCTGGAATATTGTCTGTCTATCTCACAGAGCACTGGATAGAACTGTAACAAACCCTCAGCTGTGACAAGTCTTAGGTCAGGACGAGTTTTCAGCCTCTCAAGATGAACGAGAACATTCCCAATCCCTGACAGCAGGAAATGGTAAATCAGCTGAGGGTTTGTTACAATGGATTTCAGTCTATGCAATGTCATTGTCTCTTCTGTAGAGACGGTTTGTTACAATGTATCAGTGCAGGTGAAATGTATCTGCCTGGAATCCTGACTAAGGCTCGGTTCACCTCTACGTTCGGGTATCCATTATGTGGAAATCAGAGCGCAGAGGTGAATCGGGCCTGAGGATTGTTTGGACTGGATGCAACTGTGACAAATCTTCAGCTGTGAGAAGTCATAGGTCAGGACAGGTTTTGACAGCAAGCAGAGAGGTTGAAAGTCGTAAAAAAAGAAGCTGAGGGTTTGTTACAATGGATCACAGTCTTCACAATAGAACAATCTCTTTTCGGTACTGATGGTTTGTTACAGTGTATCGGTGCAGGTAAAACGTAAGCACTCCTAAGACTCCTCCTATGGGGCCCGTATATCAGCACATGCTATAGATAACATGAATGTGAGGTCACGTTCAGATTTCGGCAACAGGTTAAGTCACGTGACCACTTACCTATGTAAGGAGAGTTCTCAGGGCATAATGGCAGCAGATCCTCCCGCACGGCAGGCTTCGATATCAAACTAAGATTGGCGTAAACGTCACCAGGGAACGAGAGGTTGTGGGGGTTCAGGAGCACCAGAGATTGGGGTCCGTTCTTATAAAAAATACCAAAAAAATACGCCACCCGCCTCCGGTAACCTTCTTTGTAGAGCAGAGCCATGACCACCAGCTGGACGCAGAGGAACACCAGAAAGTACTTGCCTTTGGCGATGCCCATGATGTGTCACAAGTGGCGAACCCCCCCTCCCCCCAAAAAAATACAAAAACAAAATACTCCACGTGCCTCTGCCGGCTTAAGGTTTAGTAAGTGGCAAGTTTGTGCTCGTCTCCCGATCCAGTGAGATAAGATGATGTGTCATCTCTCCTCTCCAGGCTGCATCGCAACCAGATGGCGAAACTTCAGAAGAGCGGAGGAGAAGACTGCAAAAATATACTATATAGGGGAGGGAGGGGGGTGTAAGGCACATGAGCTACGTCCCGTTCTTCAGAGGTCGCCGGCGTCTCATCGGGGTTCGGGTCGGCAGGGGAACATGTTCAGGTGTTGGATTCTGTAAGACATAAATGAAGGTTGTTAGACGGCGGTCACGCGTTTTGGGGGGTTAGCAATAGGGGGCGCCTAGAATCACCTGGAGCCGTGTGAATATTGGATACAGCCTATACGCGGCCGGCACTCTCCCGCTATAGCTGAGCTTGTGGCACTCACTAGGAAGTGAAGAACAAGAGGAGGACGATGAAGAGGGGGGGGGATGGGGAGGAGGAGGAGGAGTGGTGCTACCGCCGCCGCTGTTCTCACACAGCCAGCAATTAGGCAACCAGTCCCAGGAATAAAAGGGAGAGAGGAGGGAGCGGGCGCAGACAAAAGGCAGGAACAAAGCAAATTCCTACAGCAAGGATCAAACTATAGAAGGAGAGTGACTGACGCGTTTCACACCGCACAGCTTCTTAAAGGGGAAGGCATAAAGATTGGTGGATTGAGCACAAAGTGAAGAGTGGGGGTCTCTATATCTACCCAGACAGGACTGGTTACTTTAAGTATGTTGCTCTACAGGTCTGACCTTCACCCTGTCCCCTATAATACCCTGTGGTCACTAAGGTGCGCTTGTGCCTTTATACTACAGGTCGGGGTGTTAGTAGTTGGGTTAGGACGGTATTACATGTGTGAAGCTGGTGGGGAGGCCGAACGGCGGTCAAGGATATTTGGCACTCGTTGCATTGGGTGGGACGAAGATACAAAGATTTGCCCCCCTGTACGAGAGGCCATTCATTGGTCAGCGGATAACAATGCCAACCAGCCCAACCATCAGTCCCTGCAGTCGGACCTTAAAGGTAAAATCTCCCACCCCAGGTCCGTCAGTGCATAAACCATTTTTCAGAGGGCCTGGGCTGCCCAGACCCAAAACATGCACAAACTCAGTGCGGCCAATCACTGGCAGTGATGTCATGTCACGTGATCAGTGCGGTCAGTGATTGGCCCTAGCAGTCACCTGATTTTCTGCACTTCCAAGCATGCTGGTCTGTGCACTAGAAGGTAAGGGGACATGATGTCCGAACAAAGCATCAGTTTGGTTTCCATTCTATACGACCCGCAGCCCCCAAGGAGTTCTCCCATGTGCCCTGTCTGCTCAGGGATGTAGGATGTGACCTCCTGCACTGCACTGGCCAAAAATAACTGCTTGGCGTAGCTGCAAATTTCGTAGTGGCTGACCCTGGATCTGTGCAGCAGGTATTGGTCTGACGTTAATCCACTACCTTTCTACTGTCAATATGCAAATTGCCTCTTCGGAGTAATGGCGACGTCCTTGTAACTCCAAAGAGCAGATTTACATATTCACAAAAAAAGAGCGACAACTCAGCAACAGAGGCAACGACTGACAGAAGGAAAACACAGATTGGTACTGGTGACAGTAACCTATCTATCTGCAGGGCTGGGGTGATATGCTGGTTCTGGTGACAGTAACCTATCTATCTGCAGGGCTGGGGTGATATGCTGGTTCTGGTGACAGTAACCTATCTATCTGCAGGGCTGGGGTGATATGCTGGTTCTGGTGACACTAACCTATCTATCTGCAGGGCTGGGGTGATATGCTGGTTCTGGTGACACTAACCTATCTATCTGCAGGGCTGGGGTGATATGCTGGTTCTGGTGACACTAACCTATCTATCTGCAGGACTGGGGTGATACGCTGGGTCTGGTGACAGTAACCTATCTATCTGCAGGGCTGGGGTGATATGCTGGTTCTGGTGACAGTAACCTATCTATCTGCAGGGCTGGGGTGATATACTGGTAATGCTGACAGTAACCTATCTATCTGCAGGACTAGGGTGATATGCTGGTTCCGGTGACACTAACCTATCTATCTGCAGGGCTGGGGTGATATGCTGGGTCCGGTGACAGTAACCTATCTATCTGCAGGACTAGGGTGATATGCTGGGTCTGGTGTCAGTAACCTATCTATCTGCAGGACTAGGGTGATATGCTGGGTCTGGTGACAGTAACCTATCTATCTGCAGGACTAGGGTGATATGCTGGGTCTGGTGACAGTAACCTATCTATCTGCAGGGCTGGGGTGATATGCTGGGTCTGGTGACAGTAACCTATCTATCTGCAGGACTAGGGTGATATGCTGGGTCTGGTGACACTAACCTATCTATCTGCAGGGCTGGGGTGATATGCTGGTTCTGGCGACACTAACCTATCTATCTGCAGGGCTGGGGTGATATGCTGGTTCTGGTGACAGTAACCTATCTATCTGCAGGGCTGGGGTGATATGCTGGTTCTGGTGCTCCCCTATCAGCAGGACGCGGGTATTTACCCTGGGTTTTCTGTGGATGTTTCGGTCACTGACAGCACCCAGAGGTCTAGAATAAATGGAGGATTGTAAAAGAGGCCATAAGTAAGTCGTAAAGTCCATCTAAAGTGCCATTTAAAAAATAAACAGAGCGATATATAGACCATTGTAAACCTGCATGAAGAGGAGAAATACTACCACAGGGTGTATGACAGCCCATCTGCTGTAGAATATCTGGGCTGGGGGCGACATCTTCTCCATAGTAGACTGACCATAAATAACCTCACATGGCATGTCCATCAGATTACAGACTACTGTATATGACAGTCCCTGTTATAAACCCCATCCCCCGCTGTATACACCTGACTCCTGAACATCCCGGCCCCAGTCACAGAAGA